>NC_058408.1:76656714-76956714 GCF_002201575.2 Neomonachus schauinslandi
CCCGGATCCTGACCCGGGGTCCCTCTCCCCCTGCCACCCCCCTCCTACCCGGGGCTCCTCCCTCCTCCCTGACCCCGCGCGGGGCTCCTCCCCCCCCCCTCCCTCCCCCCCCCCCCCCCCGCCTCCTCTTGCCCGGGCCTCCTCCCTCCTCCCGCTCCTGACCCCGCGCGGGGATCTTCCCACACCCCCTGCGCCCCGCCTTCTCCTGCCCGGGGCTCCTCCTGCTCCTCCCTCCCTGCCCCCCGGGGCTCCTCCCACCGCCCCGCTCCCCTCGCGGCGCCGGGGTCACCGCCCACTCCCGCCCGCCTCGGGCCTTTCCGGGGATCTGGAGGCTCCGGGCACGTGACGGGGCGCGCACCGCGCAGGTCGCCGCCGGGAGGTGTCGGCCGCGGTGGCTGGATTCTCCCACAGACCTCCCGGGGTGGGCCGCCCGCAGGCGCCGGCTTCCTTTTCCCGGTTTCGACCGCCCGACGACACACCTGAGTCCCCAGCCTCGTCCCACACCGCGAGGTGCACAGGACGGGGCGCCTCCTTCCTGAGCAGCGCTGCGCACAGGCTTCCCGTCAGCCCGGCGCCCACGATGAGCACCCGCGCCATGGCCCGGGGTCTCGCGGCGAAGCCGCGCCCCGCTCTCGGGCTCCGCGCTCCAGGCCCTCCCCGCCGGCGCGCAGCCCCGCCAGTCGGCCTGCAGGGGGCAGACGGGAGGCGAGCGGGCCGCGGTTAGGGGGGCGGGCCACGCCCGGGTGCTCCGGGGACCATTGCCGCCCCTGGCCTCGCCGAGCCGGGCAGGGATGCAGGGTGGAGCGTGCGAGCACCGACCCCCACCCCCACCCCGGGCTGGAGCCGCTGAGGGCGTGACACCCCAGTCCGGCAGTGCGCGGGGAGGGCCCGCACTCGCGAGGCCCGGAAGGCTGCTGCTCACCTCCTCCAGAAGCGCGTGCGGATGCCGGGGCGGTCCTTCTCTGACTGGCCCCGGGCTCTGTGGCTGTCCTGTAACCCTGAGCCTCAGTTTCTCCATCTGCGAAATGGGGACAGTAACGTCAGCGTGTCAGATTTGTGACGATTACGGTGGTTTGGTTCACGAGAAAACTTGAGATCACTCAGCTCTTCAGTAAATATTTCTAGGTCAGAACACATTCCAAATGCTCTGAGGGATATAAAGATGAGCAAGACAAGGATGCAGGCCATTCTCACTGTTTGGTTTCCCCCCAACACTGTCCTGGAAATTCTCAGTGAAACACAAAAAGCATTGATAAAGAATTCAGTTAACCCTAGATTGTAGATAAATTATCATCCGGAAGACTAGAGAAACTGGGTAGCTATGAGAAGTGCTAAGAAAGTTGACAATGGTAGCCAATGTAAACATTTAAAAATTAGTTTTACTTTATGTCCCCGTCATGAAGAAATTACCATGCATCAAATTGGTGATGGATCAATATTACATATATCTGATAAAAGACAAGAAAATTTAGGTGAATTATAGCCTGTAAAAAGACATAAAAATAAAAGATGGAGCTGAACAGAAAAACATTAAATACATAGTTATTTACAACTTGTATGTTACAAAATGCCCAGGACAAAAAATAAATAGTGAGCAAACTGGAGTACAGTTGATAATATATGTAAAGCCTAAAACTGTGTCCTTTAAATGAGACATATCAAGTCTAGACATTTATCTTGGGGAAATAATATATAGATATACATTAAGATTTACATAAAAATGTACTTACCTCAATGTTATTAGAAACCTTGAAGTCTACAACCAACAGGGGATTTAGTTGATTTGATTATGGCTATCCAAACTTCTTAATGAAGCTACTAAGAAAATATGGCTTTAAAAGTTTAAGGATGTATAGAAAATTACTCATTCTATAATGCTGAAAAACTGGCTACAAAACTAGTAAAATCCCAGAGTTCTGTAAACATACGCAGAGACAAGTACATATTCAGTATAAGAAATTCAAGAGGAAACAGATGTATTTACCTTTTTCTATTAATTTCAAATGTTTTAGAAAGGCCATATATATCTACTAATTTATTTTTTATAAGCAAAATAAAGCTGATATGCTAGACAAAAGAAGTTAATCAATCCCTGCCTTAAAGTTGTTTATAGTCTATGAGATTTCACAACCACATTCTAAAAATCTCAGAATTGTCTGGAAAGGAGATTTGAGGTAATTTATTTTGACTGCCCCCTGCCACCAGCATTTTACATAATGTAAATATAGACACTAAGTTAAAGTGAGTGTGCCCAAGTTTACACAGTATCTCAAGGATAAGACCAGGGCAGGTCCTCCTGGATTGTTTTGAGTCTGTTCTGCTCATGTCCACCATCTCCTGCTTCCTCATTTCTTGTATAATCAGGCCTAAAACCTCATGGTCATCTTCAATAGCTTCTCTTTTCCCACTCTTGTTAACTATTAGTCCTCTGGTCTTTTTGGCCTCTTCTCCTCTGTCTCTTATATTCAATCCCATGCAATTCTATACCAGTAAAATCCAGCTTTACTTTTTTTTTTGAGAGAAAGCATGGGTGGGGAGGGGCAGAGAGGGAGGGAGAGAGAATCTCAAGCAGACTCTATGCTGAGCTCGGAGTCCAACTCAGGGCTCAGTTTCATGACCCTGAGACTGTGACCTGAGCTGAAATCAAGAGTGCGACGCTTAACCGACTGAGCCGCCAAGGTGCTCCAGGCAGTCATTACTTCTTTTTTTTTTTTTTAAAGATTTTATTTATTTATTTGACAGAGAGAGACAGCGAGAGCAGGAATACAAGCAGGGGGAGTGGGAGAGGGAGAAGCAGGCCTCCCGCTGAGCAGGGAGCCCGATGTGGGACTCGATCCCAGGACCCTGGGATCATGACCTGAGCCGAAGGCAGACGCTTAACGACTGAGCCACCCAGGCGCCCGGCAGTCATTACTTCTTAACTGGATTATTAGAATGACTTTCTACAGGCTCCCCATTCCTAATCTGTGTTCTCCACTGAGCTTCTGGATCGGTCACTACTACTCTCAGAAAACTTGCAGTGGCTCTCAGTTTCATACAGAACCAAGTTCAACTGCTTGGCATAAAAAGTGTTCAGTGATATTTCCCCAACCTATGTTTATATCTTATCTTGGTAATCTTCATATGTCCTGTGCTATAGCTAAATAGAATTATCATATGTTCCCCAAACATATCCTCAGATTTTCCACTTATCTGTGAAAGCAGTAAGCCTTTGCTTATGTGGTTCTTGAGCACAGAGCATACTTTTTTTTGACTTGTGTTTCCAGTAATTGTTCATTTGCATTAATTCTTCACTCTTTTCCTGTTCTGGTGTGATCAACAATATGTTCTTTAAAAAGTTATATAGAATTTGGGACTGTTATGACCACTGAATAGAGGTAGCCATGGTGGCTTGTGATTTCTCATTAGTCTTTAGGGACTGGTATAGCCACCCACTTTAGCCCCCAGCCCCAACCTCCAGAGTAGGTTATATTAGTCCAGAGCTATAACTGTAGGGTTGTAAGTCAATGGTTGGCTACTGGTACTAGTGTATCTTTCTGAGAAATTTGAGAATTATTAGACAACTAAAGAAAGTAGGATTGCAAAATAGCTAGAACAGGTGTGTTTATATTTACTCTTCCTAGCCACCTTGACCTTTTCTCTTCGATCTTTTTCCTCATCTTTGCAAGGCTGACTATTTCTGCTCATTTAAGTCCCTCTTAAAAGTTATCTAAAGGAAGCCCTCTGTAACCTTTGACTTAAAACAACCACCCTGTGACTCTATTCCACTAACCTATTTAATTTTCTTCGTGTCACTTAATCACTTTTAGAAGTTATCTTGCCTTTTGCCTATTTATTTATTGTTTACTTAATAGAATTTAAGCACCAAGAGGGCAGAAACATTGTCATAGTCAATACAGTATCCATGGCAACTAGAAGCAAAGTTAGAATTGTCAGAAACGGAGCTCACTGTTTGCCTAGAAGGTATACAAACCTTTCAAGGATAATGCTTAAACTAAGATAGCCCGAATGGTAATTCAGTGGGGCAGTTTCAGTATTGAAAATACTTTCTCAGGGAGTGCTTTTTTATGGTATAATATGACCGTAATAATATAAAATATCATGCGAGTTAGCAAAGGATGTCTATTTGTGTGATGCACGGCTCTGTCTGCTCTCACTAACTGTGTTATTGATAACTTCGATAATCATTGATGGCAAATCTAACAGTTTTTAGATGGCATAAAATCAAGATGAATAGCTTCATTGGGTTATTTTAAGATCAGGAGTTTAAGAGATTTCAATAGAAGTCACTGAAACAAATTTAACAACAACAACAACAAGAAGGTGGACAATATTATTCGAAGACTTACCCTTGTATCTAGAAAATAATTTTACAGAATCAGGGAAAGAGAGCTTAGAATTGTACTTGGCCTGGGTGCCTGGGTGGCTCAGTTGGTTAAACGTTTGACTCGATCTCAGCTCAGGTCTTGAATTCACGGTTGTGAGTTCAAGCCCTGTGTGGAGCCTACTTAAGAAAAAAAATTATACGTGGCCTTAAGTTCATTATGAGTTAACAGTATAATAGTGCTGTCAAGACAAAAAGTAAATATAAACCTAAGCTATGATAAATGAGTTACAGTGTGCAGAACAAGAGAGGTGATAGTCCCACACTATTTAGACTGGTCAGATCACATTTAGAATACTAGGTTCAGTGCTGGACCCCAGATTTTAAGAGGATCGTTCAGAAATGGGTACCATTCCAAAGAAAAATGTCCAGGATGATAAGTGAACTTGAAATTATCTTACTTGAATAGGTAAGAGGGATAGAGATTTCTAGCCTGAAGAAAACTTCAGGAAAACATGAAAGCCATCTTCAAATATGTAAAAGACCTTAAGAGAGAAAAATAATGGGATACATCAGTATACTAAAATCAGTTGATGGGAATTATAAAGTAGATTCTGGCTTAACTCAAAGAAGATACTTAAAGAATAATTTTAAGTAGATACATCTAAAAATGGAACACATTTCCTCATGAAGTAGCTCTCCAACTGGGACGCCTTCAAACAAAACCTTGATGAGCACAATGGGGGATATTGCAAAAGGAATTGAAGTACTGGATAGGAGAGTAGTCCTCAAATGGAATATGTATAAGTAAATGAAGATGTTCTAAATGGTAGACAGTTATAATTTTAAGGAAGTCAATTTCCACATTCTCAACTGCTGAAAGTACTTTTTACTAATATGCAAAAGCCTCTGCGGTCAAGCAGATTCTCCTTTCCTACCTTTCCTTTCACAATTGCTCTTTACTAGCTTTATAAAAGAAATCTCAAGATTTACCGCCACTGTGAAACATTAGAGTATTCTAAATTTAACTATATATTTACCTTACCAGGTTTATAGTTTCACATAATTTCCTGTTACTTGTTATCATCCTTTCATTTTAGCTTAAAGAAGTCCCTTTAATGTTTATTTTTTATTTTTTATTTTTTTAAAGATTTTATTTATTTCTTTGAGAGAGAGAATGAGATAGAGAGAGAGAGCATGACGGGGGGAGGGTCAGAGGGAGAAGCAGACTCCCCTCTGAGCAGGGAGCCCGATGCGGGACTCGATCCCGGGACTCCAGGATCATGACACGAGCCGAAGGCAGTCGCTCAACCAACTGAGCCACCCAGGCGCCCCCCTTTAATGTTTATTATAAGGCTCACCTAGTACTGGTGATAAACTCCTTCAGCTTTTACTTGTCTGAAAAACTATCTTCCCTTCAATTTTGAAGGGCAACTTTGCTGGGTTGAATATTCTTGGTTGGCAGGGGTTTTTTTTCCCTTCCTTCCTTCCTTCCTTCCCTCCCTCCTTTCCCTCCCTCCCTCCCTCCCTCCCTTCCTTTCGGCACTTTGAATATATATGTATCATGCCACTCTCTTCTGACTTGCAAAGTCTCTGATGAAAAATTTGCTGATAGTCTTATGGGGGTTCCATGTGGATAGCAAGTTCTTTTTCTTACTGTTTTAGATTCTCTCCTTGTCTTCAACTTCTGACAATTCAATTATAATGTGCTCGGTGTGGTCTTTTGGGATTCATTTCTTTTGGAACTTTCTTGGCTTCCTGGATCTGAATGCCTGTTTCTTTCCCTAGATTAGGTATGTTTACAGCTGTTATTATTATTGTTGTTATTATTATTGCTATTCTTACTATTTTAATAAGCTTTCTGTCCGTTTCTCTCTTTCTTCTTCTGGGGCCTATATAATGTGTGTATATTGGTCCACTTGTTGGTGTCCCATAAACCCTTAAACTATCTTCATCTTTTTCATTCTTTTTTCTTTTTCTCCTCTGATTAAATGAATTCTACCGCCCTGTCTTCGCTAATCTTTCCTTCCACTTGATCTAGCCTGCTATTGAAACTCTCTCTTGAGTTTTTCAGCTAAGTTCTGTGATTTCTTTTTGGTACTTTTAATACTTTCTGTCTCTTTGTTGAGATTCTCACTTTGTTCATGCATTGTTCTCCTGATCTTGGGGAACATCTTTATGACTGTTATTTTGAACTTTCTATCAGGTTAGTTACTTATTTATCCTCATTTCATTAAGATCTGTTTCTGGAGTTTTATCTTGTTCTTTGGTTTGGAAGATATTCCTGTGTTTTTCATTTTCCTTGACTTGCCTTATGGGTTTCTGTGCATTTGATGAAAGAGCTACCTCTCCTAGTCTTGGCAGAGTGGTCTCATTATAGGAGATGAACCTCATCAATAATCCCAGCCTATACTCCTGAATATCCTTTGTGATCACCCAAGCTACCTTACTTGTTCTTAGTGGCTCCCAGTAATTGAGGCCATGCCAAAACCATCATTGTCCTAAAGAGAAGGATCACAGTGTCCAGATGCAAGCTAGACCATCAGACAGCAACATGGAAAGTAAGTATTTAGGCCCCTTCCAGGGAGAAACTGGTGGATGGGCATTTTTGCTTGCTTCCTCTGCACTGGGCCTGGCTGTGTAGCAGAGGAGAGGGTTGCTTGTGAGCCCATTAAGAACTTCTTCTTTGTTTGCTACAGCTCTGTGGAATTTTTTAATGTGAGCCCCATTTGTTATCAGAGCCAAGCAATCCAGGGGCCTGTCCCTCAAGAGACAACCACAAAAGCTGGGGTGCTAGATATGTGTACTAGACTGGCAACTTGGAGTGGGCTAGAGAGAAAGGGAGGTGTCCAGAGGCTTCTATGATCTCTGGGGAGCATGGCAGTCAGCCCCTAGATGTGTGCTTAATTAGAAGCTTGAACCTCAGGCAGCATCTTTTAAAGTATGCAAATAGACATTTTTTAGTGAAAAACTGAGAAATGGGCATTTTTGCCTACTCCCTCTGTACTGAGCCCTGGGATGATAGATGTGGCAAGTGCTCACATCTACTAAAAGCTGGTCCTTTGTTTGTCATAGTCTTGTGGGTCTTGAGGATGCAAGCCCCACTGGCTTTCAGACTTAAGTGTTTCAGGGGCCCATCCCTTGGGTGTGTGACATAAAAGTTGGGGCCCTAGATGTGGTGTTCAAATCCTATAATCCTCAAGGAGAAGCTGGGAGTTTGGGGATCCCTCCCTATGGCATGGTGTTGTGCAAAGTGTGTCTCAGCCTTTCCCACCAGTTTTGATGTGGGTACTTTCTCATTTGCCCAATGTATAGTTATTGCTCAGCTAGTTTCTGGATTTCTTTCAGAAAGAATTGCTCCATGTGTAGCTGTTCATTCAGTGTGTCCATGGGAGGAGGGGCATTCAGGAGTGTCATCTGTTGTCATCTTTAAAGATTGCCCAAGTGACTACTGATATGTAACCCAAGATTTCATAAATGTTATCTCCTTTATTGACTTATTATTTATGCTTCTTAAAACATTTTTGGTGGTCTCCCTAGGGTTTACAATATACATTTTAAGATAATCTTAGCCCATCTTCAAATAATGTTATATTTTCTATCATACGGCTTGAGTAAAAAATTGAAAACTTGTTCATGTTTTCCATAGGGATAAATCTTCAAAACCTAGTAATACTTTTAAGACTATATTTGAACTGCTTTACACCAGTCATAGACTATATATTTACAACTCACTGCTGTTACTGCAGTAACTGCCAGGCAGAAGAACAGAAATCTATTTCAGGTTTTTAAGAGAACTGGAATCATGTCTTAGTAATTTTAATTTTTTTTAAACTGAAGTCAGTGGGGAACTACTACTAACAACCATTGTAGATATGCTCTCATTTTTGTGAATGTTATTTAGAATAGCATATGGGAAAGTAGCTTAAAAAATGATAGGAGGCTGGGTTTGATATTGCACTGAAGTTGAATGTTCTCATTTTATTTTTTCTTCTAGAACAATATTCCTTTTTTGGCTCCCTAATGACTCTATTGCTAGAAGGAACACAACCTATGATTGACTACTTTGAAGACACACACATTAGGCACCTAAAATCAACAAGAACAGAGAGGTATGGTTATAATGTTTTTCATTGTTGTGGGGTGTGTCTAGAGTCAAACTAATCATTTTAATGTCGGAAGCTGAAGAAAAATAACCCTCAAATCAGCTTTTAGGAAATTATATTTGATTATAGATGGGTGTTATTAATAATGCAGATTTTTGGTACCTTCATATTTTGTTTAAGTACTTTTGCTAACTGGGTGATAATCTTTAAAAATGATTATTTAAAATTTTGGTTGCCTTGAATTTTAGTGTTCTTGTAGAAAACTCAATTTTCCATTCTACTTTCATCTTTAATATCTTATAAAAGTTTGCCCTAAACAGAGCAAAGCACCAGTGATTGGTCCATGGAATAATATTTCACCAGGCAGCCAGCATGAATGGAAAATTATGGTGAGTGACTTAAGCTGATGTAATAATGATAATCTGCTGCGTTAGGTACAAGGTTTGCAGGTAAAAGTAACATTTTATTTTAGTAGGAATGGCTAATTCTATAATATCTGTGTGACTTTAATAGTGACCCATTATATTCAGATTATCATTTCAACATGCAACTATTATAAAATTATTGAGATATTTTACATTTTTTTGTATTTAGTCTTTAAAATCCAGTGTGTAATTTACTCCTATAAAAACATGTCAATTTGAGAGCTAGATTTTTTATCAGACATACTTGATCAGACATAAGGGCACCTCGGTGGCTCAGTCAGTTAAGCGTCTGCCTTCGGCTTGGGTCATGATCCCAGGGTTTCAGGACAGAGCCTCACATCAGGCTCCCTGCTCAGCAGGTAGCCTGCTTATCCCTCTGCCTCTATCATTCTGCCCCACCCCCCACCCCCCAGCTTATGCTCTCTGGCTCTCTCTATCTCTCTGACAAGTAAATGGAGAAAATCTTTAAAAAATAAAAAATAAAATAAAATAAATTTTATGCTTAAAAGAGTAGTTTCACATATCCAAGGTGTTCCAAACATATTTCAAAGTTGTTCAATAACTAAATCGACTACAAATAAATTATTTTCCTTGCATATTTGCATCTAGACAGTTTAAAACAATTTTTCAGGAGAGTTAATTTGGCTTTGAAGTGGTATACCAATTTGAAAACTACATCGGTCCAAAGTTAAGCTAATTTGAAAGCTCATGTTAATTAGTCTTACTCATATCAAATTCAAATTAGAGTTTAAAAGAAACTTTAAATTTATCAGTATCACACAAAGTGTTCTTCCAATTTTTTGTTAGTTTTTGTAGATAATTTATATAATGCTATTAGTTAGAAATAAATCCACATATTGATTCATGTTATAAAAATGTGAAATCATTATTATTGATTGCACTATAGAAAGTTTCCACTTACACATAATTTGTAGTACATTAATAAGGTAATAAATGAGCTTTTTTTTCCCCAGCATATCGATGAGAAAAGGTTAAGTCACACTGCCATCATTTTTTTTTCTTTGATTACTGGGTATTTGGTAATATTGCTTTTGTTTTAGAGCAGTGTTGAATTAGAGTTGGCGGTACACTAAATCTTTTAAAAATCATCCATGACTCAATGAATGACCTCTGGCAAAGAACACAAGGCTCATTTTTTTTTTCTATTTCTTTCAAGAGTTCCATAAGCTGATCATCAGTCTTAGCATTTGCATATACATATTGAGTGATTTTGACAACTGTATCCATGACACTTTTTATAAAGTCTGCTTCAGAAGACTAAGCACACATACTTTTCAATATGTATTACACAGTGGAATGAAACAATAAGAGAAATACTACTCTCTTGGGTGAAAAATTCCAATGAAAAGAACCAAGTTGAAGGTTTCACACTTACTGATTTCAAAACTTACTTCAAAGCTTCAGTAATCCAAACAGTGTGTTACTGGCATAAATACTGACACATACCAATGGAATAGAATAGAGAGCCAGAAATAAACCCTGCATATATGGTGGAATGATTCTCAACAAGAATGCCAAGATCCTTCACTGGGAAGAGGACAGTCTTTTCAACAAAAAGTGCTGAGATAACTGGATATCT
Source organism: Neomonachus schauinslandi (assembly GCF_002201575.2). NCBI lineage: Eukaryota > Metazoa > Chordata > Mammalia > Carnivora > Phocidae > Neomonachus > Neomonachus schauinslandi. Next base: position 76,667,170 of record NC_058408.1, read on the forward strand.
ATGTGCAAAATAATGAAGTTGGAACTTTACCTTATACCATGTACAAAAGTTAAATCAGATTGTATCAAAGACTGAAACATAAGAACTAAAATTATAAAATTCTTAAATGAAACCATAGGGAAAAAGTTCATGACATTGGATTTAGCAATGCTTTCCTATATATGATACCAAAAAGCATAGACAACAAAAGAAAAAATAGGTAAGTTGGATTTCATCAAATTTTTCAAGTTTTTGTGCATCAAATAATACCATCAACATAGTGAAAAGGCAACCAATGGGATGGGAAAACATATTTGCAAATCATCTATCAGAAAGCAGATTGGTATCTAAAATATGTAAAGAACTCTCAAAATTCACAGCAAAAAATAAAAACAAGCACCCTGAATAAAAAATGGGCAAAGGACTTGAATAGATATCTCTCCAAAGAAGATGTACAAATGGCCAATAAGCACGTGAAAAGATATTCTACATCACTAGTCATTAGAGAAATGCAAATCAGAACCACAAGATACCACTTTTCACCTATTGAAGTGGCCATTAAACACACACACACAGAGACACACACACACACATACACTTACACAATAACAAGTGTCATTGTGGATGTGGAGAAATGTGAACACTTTGCATTGCTGGTGCATATGTAAAATGGTATACCACTGTGGAAAGGGCTATGGCAATTCCTCAAAAAACATAGAATTACCATATGTAATGGAATGAATGTTTGTGACCCCCCCCCACCAGATTCATACATTAAAGCCATAACCTCTAACGTGATAGTATTTGGAGATGGGGCCTTTGGAGGGTAATTAGAGTCATTAGGTTGGGTCATGAAGGTGAGGCCTTCTGTATAGGATTAATGGCCTTTTAAGAAGGATAGAGCCATTTCTCTCTGCTCCCTGAGGACATAGTGAGAATGTGGTTGTCTGCAAGTCAAGAAGAAAGCTCTCACCGGAAACTTATACTGCTAGGCTGATCTTGGACTTCCAACCCCCAGGGCTGTGAGAAAATCAATGTTTGACAAAAAGGCAACCTACTGAGTGGGAGAAGATATTTGCAAATGAGATATGTGATAAGAGGTTAATATCCAAAATATATAAAGAATTTATATAACTCAACACACAAAAAGCAAACAATATGATTTAAAGATGGTTAAAGGATCTGAATAGATATTTTTCCAAAGAAGACATCCACATGGCCAAGAGGCACATGAAAAGATCCTCAACATCACTCATCATCAGGGAAAGGCAAATCAAAACCATAATGAGATATCATCTCATACCGATTAGGATGGCTAAAATAAAAAAGACAAGAAGTAACAAGTGTTGGTGGGGATGTGGAGAAAAAGGAACCCTCTTACACTATAGGTGGGAATGCAAACTGGTGCAGCCACTGTGGAAAACAATATGGAGGTCCCTCAAAAAATTAAAAATAGGGGTGCCTGGGTGGCTCAGTTGGTTAAGCGACTGCCTTCGGCTCAGGTCATGATCCTGGAGTCCCGGGATCGAGTCCCGCATCGGGCTCCCTGCTCGGCGGGGAGTCTGCTTCTCCCTCTGACCCTCCCCCCTCTCATGTGCTTGCTCTCTTTCATTCTCTCTCTCTCAAATAAATAAATAAAATCTTTAAAAAAAAATTAAAAATAGAAATACAGCATGGCCCAGTAATTCCACTACTGGGTATTTACTCAAAGAAAATGAAAACACTATTTGAAAAGATATATGCACCCCTATGTTTGTGGCAGCATTATTTACAACAAGATATGGAAGCAACCTGAGTTCACTGATAGATAAATGGATAAAGAAGATGCAGTATGTATATATATATATATATATATATATATATTATTATGCAGCCATAAAGAAGGATGAGATCTTGCCATTTGCAACAACATGGATGGACCTAGAGGGTATTATGCTAAGTGAAATAAGTCAGACTGAGAAATAAAAAACCAATATTATTTCATTCATATGTGGAATCTAAAAAACAAAACAAATAAATAAACTAAACAAAGCAGAATCTGACCTCTAAATACAGAGAACAAACTGATAGGTTGCTAGAGAGAAGTGGGTGGGAGAATGGACAAAATGGGTGAAGGGGACTGGTGGATACAAGCTTCCAGTTATGGAATGAATAAGTCATGGGAGTGAAAGGCACAGCATAAGGAACATAGTCAATGGTATTGTAATAGTATATGGTAGGTACACTTGTGGTGAACAGAACAGAACATATAGAGATGTTGAATCACTGTATTGTACACCTGAAAGTAATGTAACATTGTGTGTCAACTATAGTCAAATAATTTTTAATGCTGCACCTATCATATGATCATATGATTTTTCTCCTATTTCTATTAAAATGATAGATCATATTAACTGATTTTCTAATGTTGAGCTTTTATATTGCAGGAACACAACTTCATTTGGTCATAATGTTTTTATTAGTGGACTAATAAATTCCCATTATTTTATTTAGAATACTTTAATTCAATCGTCATAATGAGACTGACTGGTAGTGTTTTTTGTGGGGGTTTTTTTGTTGTTATTGTGCAAATTCTGTCAGGTTTTGGGATTAATTTACTCTATAGAAAGAATTTGGAAGATGTATATTTTAAACCATGCTCTGGAATAGTTCAAATACTATTAGGATTAACTGATCTTTAAAATTTTACTAAATTTCTATGTGAAACTGAAAGAAAGAGAGAGAGAAAGGAAGGAAGGGGGAAGGAAGGAAGGAAGGAAGGAAGGAAGGAAGGAAGGAAAGAAGGAAGGAAGGAAGGAAGGAAGGAAAGAAAGAAAGAAGGAAGTAAATGATGTTTAAGCTGTACACATTCTGGTATTTTGTTATGGCAGCCCAAGCTGACTAATATATCATATGATCCAATCCCGCTTCTGGGTATATACTCAAAAGACGCGAAAGCAGGGATTCAAACAGATATGTGTACACCCATGATCATAGCTGCATTATTCACAATAGTCAAAAGATGGAAATAACCCAAGTGTTCATCAACACAAGAATAAACAAAATGTGGTATATACATGCAATGCAATATTATCCAGCCTCAAAAAGAATGGAAGTTTTTACACATGGTACAATGTGGATGAATCTTGAAAACATACTAATTGAAATAAACCCATCACAGAAGGGCAAATATATATAATTTCATTTATATGAGGTTCCTAGAGTAGTCACATTTATAGAGAGACAGAAAGTGGAATGATGGTTACCAGGGGCCTGAGGGAGAGAAGAATGTGGAGTTAGCATTGAATGGATACAGTTTCATTCGGGGACAATGAAAAAGGTCTAAAGACTGATGGCAGCGAAGGATATACACCAACATGAGTGTATTTAATACCACAGAACTGTACCCTTAAAAATGGTTAAAATGGTAAATTCGATGTTATATATACCTTATCCCAATAAAACCACAACAAAACAATACAAAATAACAACTGTTGGGGAGGATGTGGAGAAATTGGAACCCCTGTGCACTGTTGATGGGAATGCAATGTGGTGCAGCCACTGTGGAAAACAGTAAGGCAGTGCCTCAGAAAGTTAAAAATAGAACTACCCTATTATCAGCAATTCCACTTCTGGGTATATATATAAAAGAATTGAAAGCAGGCAATTCCCATATCGATTAATGAGTTAGATATGATAATTTTCATGAGTTCATTTTGTTTGAAAAGAATCATGATGTATCTTTTTTAAAAAATATACTTTAACAAATAAGACTATTTTGTTCTCACGAATCATCAACACAATGCAACTTCTTTAAAGGCTGTCTTGTAAGCATTAGGTTTATGAACTATGAGAACAGGGGAGTGCCTGGGTGGCTCAGTCGGTTAAGTGGCTGCCTTCGGCTCAGGTCATGATCCCAGGGTCCTGGGATCGAGCCCCACATCGGGCTCCCTGCCCAGCGGAGAGCCTGCTTCTCCCCTCCCTCTCCCTCTTCACCCCTCCCCCTGCTCGTGCTCTCTCTTACTCTCTCTCTCTCTCTCTCAAATAAAATCTTAAAAAAAAAAAAGAATTGAAATCAGGGACTCAAACAGATATTTGTACACCTATGTTCATAGCCTACGCTCAATAGCCAATACATGGAAGTAACCTATATGTCCGTTGACAGATAAGCAGATAAAATATGGTATGCACACATAATGGAATATTATTCTGCCTTAAAAATGAAGGAAGTTCTGGCAGAGGCTACAATATGGAGGAAACTTAAAGACATTTATGCTGAGTGAAATAAGCCAGTCACAAAAAGACAAATACTGTATAATGCCACTTACATGAGGTAAATGGAATAATGAAACTCAGAGGACAAAAAGAATGGGAGTTGCCAGGGGCTGGGTTCAGGGAGGAATGGGGAGTTGTTCAACGGTTATGAAAAATTTCTGGAGATTGGTTGCCAAACAATGTCAATATACTTGGCACTATTGAACTATACACCTTAAAATAATTATCATGGTAGATTTCGTTATGTGTATTTATTTACCACAATTAAAAATTTGTTAAAAAAATACATGTGATAGAACTGCCAATAAATTTTGGAAAACTAAAAATATGAGAGAATTCTAATAAATCTGGATTTCTGAAACAAGATGCTGGAGCACTATCCATTGTGATAGAAACTAATATTTTTCATATCTAGCTGAAATTATTTAAGAGATGTAAAAGATTTTTAAAATATTTGCCCTATGAGCTTCATTATTTACAACTCTCAAATTGATATTTCTTTGTAAAGCTGGAAATCCAACACAAAATTATCCAAAATATTAACTGTACTGCCTATAACATTGCAAACTCATCTAAAAGTAAAGAAAAGTACATGAAACCTTCAAATTTTGAATCAATCGATTTTTATATTCTTAGGAAGTTTGGGTATTGTACAGGCAATGGTTTGGTGCCTTAATTGAAGATCTTTCTTCAACTTGTAAAATATCATTTTTAGGCTTTCCCTCATAATTTAGTAACAAAATTTCCCCAACTGTAATAATTTTTGTTTAGCATTTCACCATCTAAAAACAGTTTTCTTTTCTTGTGCAAGAATCCAAGGCATTTTACAGAAGTCTAAATTTACAAGCTCAGATTCTGTTAAAAATCCTTTAGAAATGTTTTTTCGTCATTAAGTTCTGATGTCAGACAATTTTACTGATTCTTTTTTGACTTTCGTGTAGAAACTCTTTATCAAAAAAAAGAAACTATTAAATTCACTATATATTTGCTGAAAATGTTTCTTAACCTTGTTTACGATCTTTAATATTTCTTTATTAGAAGGAAAAATAACTTTAGATTTTGCTCTGTGGTGGCAAATGATAATTGTCGTCCATTTTGAAAGTGGAGACATACTCTTTTGTCTTATTTTTCCCTTTACTGATCTGGTGTAATACTGCACCTCCACTCAATTTTGCATCACTACTATGCCGTCATTTAACTTAAAAAATTATCTATACTTAATTTGTAAGCTAACAAATAATTAACCGAAATAAGTATTTTAATTTAAATACCAACTATGATTTATATGGGTACTACTGTAATTCATGCTGTCTGCATAAAATGCTCAAACATATTACTATGTTACATCAGTGAATAAAAGAAATAATTACTCAACCTAAATGAAATCTGCTGACATTGACTAGACAGGTGACGTATTTTCACGCAATATTGGAAAAAATCACATATGCCCCGTATGTGAAATATAACAGCACAGCAATATCTTACATAATGCAACAATTCAAGTGACATACAATCTTACCAAAACAATGAAGTTGTGTTTAGGGGAAAGGTATTTTTTTACACTGTCTTAGTTTATAAATCAAAAATAATTTAAATGAAATTCAAATTTCAGTTCCTTAGTAGCTACACTTCAAGGGCTCAGAAGCCTTATACTGAAAAGCACTGATCTAGATTTCAGTGAACTTTTTCACTAGTTGCTTTATACAATTGGTAAATCCCTGTAAACACAAAGTTAATAATTTCATTCAGTTGTAGGGCGCCTGGGTGGCTCAGTCATTGGGCGTCTGCCTTTGGCTCAGGTCATGGTCCCAGGGCCCCGGGATCAAGCCCCACATCGGACTCCCTGCCAGGCGGGAAGCCTGCTTCTCCCTCTCCAACTCCCCCTGCTTGTGTTCCCTCTCTCACTGTGTCTCTCTCTGTCAAATAAATAAGAAAATCTTTAAAAAATTTTTTTCATTCAGTTGAAACATTTCCCATTGGTGGTTGTTAGAGTATCAGCAACCATATGCCACAGGTTCATCCTTCTCCTGTACTTTATCAGGGTAAAAATACCAAAATTTGGGGAAGTAAGGATAAAAATTGGGTGACCAAAAGTCCTACTTGCCTAGGGCAGTCCAGTTATGCCTGTTTCCCAGGTTAATTATTCCCAAGTTAATTATTAATGTCATTTCATTTTCAAAAATTTCTCATTTTGGATGATAAATACTGCACATGTTCCAGACATAATGCAAAGTACTTTAAAATTTCTGCTAGGCAACAAGCACTGTATATTCAGTAAGCTTCAAAATCCAGTTAATACAGATAGTTTCCACGAAACTATTTGAGACAGCCCATGAGGACAGAGAACCAAGTAGCCCTGCTACCTGATAGTGCTTTGCCAAGAACACATCCAAAGAGGAATATCTAGATCGTGACTACACATGTTATCAATATTTTACCTAAGCATATTAGCAAATTTCTCTCTCTTCTTTGGTAGGAAACCTTGGTAATAATGTTTTAAAATTTGCTTTTTGTCTTCACTAAAGAGCACAGATATTATACCAAGTATAATACAAACCTAGACCAAAAGGGGAGAAGTCCACTTTCCATAAATTAAAGCTTTCGATAGAAAGTACATTTAAAAAAATAAATGTAGTTTAAAACTTGCAAATCTAGATACTTGGTAGCAAGTTGTTAAATTATTGCACTGGAGACTAACCTACCAAAATATAGAAGAGAGACATATCACTTATTTGCATGTAAATTATTTCTCTAAGTTGCTGGTATTAGTTAGTTCTCTTAAGTGAGGAAATCTAATATACATTAAAGATTAGCTATATGACTGGTATTCTACTAACAAAGCATCATATCACATTTATCAAACTTTAAGTTTTATAACAACCCTGAGAAGTAGCTATATTATTCACATAGTATAGGTAGAGAAACTGATGCTCAGAGAGGGGAAGTAACTTCCTTTAAGTCACAAAGCTCGTGAGTGGCAGAGCTGGACATTTTATAAACTCTGCATAATGTCCTTCTAGGCATAAGGTACAAGGCTCATGAGATCCATAAGTCATGTTTTGGGAGAGAGAATGTGAGTAATGACCTCAGTGGCTCCCTGGTTTCTTACTTTTCTAGAAGGAACTTAAGAGTCCTGGCTTCCCAGAATTTAGGATACTCTCAAAACTCCCATTTCTATATGCAATAAAATCTAGACGCTGAGAGGCTGGATAAAAGTTAAATTATCCAAGCTTCCTAATCTCCTCATCCATCCCCCTACATTCCCCCAAATCCAACAACCTTTAACCATACTTTAAACAAGTGTTAGTCCAGGGACACCTGGGTGGCTCGGTCAGTTAAGCATCTGCCTTTGGCTCAGGTCATGATCTCAGAGTCCGGCATCTGGCTCCCCGTTCAGTGGGGCATCTACCTTTCCCTCTGAGCCTCCCCCTTCTCATGCTCTCTCCCTCTCTTTCTCTCTCACACATTCTCTTGCAAATAAATAAATAAAATCCTTAAAAAAAAAAAAACAAGTGTTAGTCTGGTAAGAATATCATTACATCATTAATTCAGGTATCAATTAACTTGCAGTATGTGATAAAGCTTTTGGAACTGGGCTTAACAGTTCTATAATGGAGACATCAAAGAGGGGTTTGTGCTATAAAAGAGGGTAGTTGGAAAAGTATGGATCTGGGAATGAAGCAGGAATGAATCAGAATCTTGACTGCCAATTATACATGGTGTGTCCTTAGAGAAGTTACTTAATTTCTCAAAGCTTCGGTTTTCTTCCCTGAAAATGGTAATATTCCCTAATTCACAGAATTATTTAAACAGTCAAGTGCTATCACCTCCTGCAATTTTAATAGTATTAACATCTCCTTTTATATGTAGATCCCAAATGTCCTACCTTCTCAAAGTGATGTCTTTCGTTTTAATTCTTGGGACTACTCAAGGTGCCTTTCGATATCGAAGAGCTAGGAACCCTGAGGCGAACATGAACATTGTAAGTTGCTAGGAAATAAATGCTAAGCTGCCGAAATGACAGGGAATGATACTCTTTAACTGGGAAGGGGGGAGCTTTTATTTTAATAGGTCTGCAGTCTATATATTCATTTACTATTCTGTAGCTCAGTTTCCCCTTCACCCTTATTTTGTCCCCGGATAAAAATATATATACATACATTTAAATACCTTTATGGAGGACTTATAAATTCTCTTTTGTATACACGTCCACACATACAAATTCCAGATATAAGCTTAGCTGTAACCATAGACATGCAAACATTTGTGGATAAATACATATTTTTAAATTGTATATGGCTGAGTAGGTAAAAGTTTGAGTGATTAGTAGTTAGGAAAAAAAGTAATGTATAAGACTAATGCTTAGTAGATGTTCTAAAATATCTATTACTGAATGAATCAGTGAACTAGTAAGAAGAAATAGTCCTGAGGTTCAGAGACAATATAAAGGTCCATTATTACATTAATAGGTTAGATTATTATCAGGTTCCATTAACTGACCAGAAATCGTATCCTAAAAGGCTTCCTTTTTCTTTATGTAGAGCCAGATTATTTCCTATTGGGGCTACCCAGATGAAGTATATGATATTGTAACTGAAGATGGTTACATCCTTGGCCTTTATAGAATTCCTTATGGGAAGACAAACAATGACAGTTCAGGTAATATTCAATTCAGAGAAATTTGGTTACTGGGCCCTGAAGGCCTTAACTCTTCCATTTCTTCTTAGTGAGTTTCAGACAAGAAAAGGATTTAAAGATTAAGCATATAGTTAACTTCTCCTACATGTCTCTACATGTCACTAGAAGAGAGCCAGGTGCTCCCCTGGCTTCTTGTTCACAAGGTGGTTTTAGACTGTGATGGAAATTAAGCTGTTCCAAGTGTTCTTTGTGGGTCACTTTACTCATTTCTGTTGATTCTCTCCAATCTCTTTGTTTCAGGAGGGGTTAGAAATGGTAACATGGTAACATAGGTTTAAAAAACGGCTGGTAAAAACGTCCTTCCTTGTCTTTATGGCTGTCTCTTCTAGTAATAACAAAGAGATCAGGTTGGTAGCAAACTCTGGTTCTTTAACTCAACAGTAGGTACATCATTATCCACAAATGAGGTGAAAAAAATAAAGCACTCGAATTTGTCCCTAGGGTTATAATCCTGTATCAGCCACTTACTAGCAGAATCTGTAATGGATTACTTTTGCTTATTCATCTAATTGCTCAAATAAAAGCCAGCCTTTTTTTTTTTTTAGTTTTCTCTTTAGATTTTCTCCGTGAAAAGAATGTTTCTCGTATTATAAAATACCCTCTCAAGTTCTCATTTTAAACATTAAAGTATATTTCACGGAAGATACTAATTTGAAACAACCTCAATCAATGTAATTTTGGATCCTTATAAAGGTCAGAGCTACTAGACAGAAAATGTTAACATATATTTAACATAATTATAGTAATCATTTTTCATGGTATGACCTAATATCATGAATACTGTGATAAAATATTGAAAGGTAATTTAAAAATATAGTAAGTGCTTCAGAGTTGTCTTGAAGCAGTGCTGAAGACAGGGAGTCAGGAGCATGTGATTTATTGCTGGCCTATGGTCAGGAGAAGGTCATGTGGAAATCAGGGGAGGGCAGGGGAAGGAGCTAAGGAAGGATGTGGCTCAGCTAAGTCCAGCTGGAGTCTGATCTCAGGGGAGCACATGGATCCAGGAACTGCAATACCGAAGTGGTCCTGCCCTGAAGTTAGGCAGCTAGCCTTTTGCATTGTCTCAGCAGTTAGTAATTGCTTAAGGCTTCTCGTAGAAAGAGGTGTATTCTCATAGGTGAGGCAATTGCCATTTGCCTGGGGGGCAATCCTACAGAGAGAGGGGCAATAATGAACACTTAGAAAGCAACACCCACAACAGCTAGGAGCATGCTCCACCTGCTTAGGAAAGGAAGTCTAGGTGGGGCACCAAAATAACAGAGTGAACTTCTTGCGTTACTCAGATCCATTTGTTTTTCACATGAAGCTTATTTAATCCAGGTACAGGTTTTCCAGAACTTGGGTAGGTCAGAATACCTGGGGAAACTTGCAAGAGGAGGGTGAGTGGAACAGAGTATGACATCTGCCGTTGCAACTGATCCTAAGGTCATGGCTGGTACTCATAAATTCTGACCTCTACTACCCACTACAGAATCCTCTCCCTCTCAGCCATGTCTCCTGATGTGGCAAGCCAGGCCCTTATCCTGAAGGGCTACTGTGCCCAAAACAGGTCATGGTTGCAGTACTTGTACATTTTACAGGTAAAGTAAGGCATGGGAGCAACAAAAGATGTCCCAGTGAATCACGTGAATGCCAAATATGGTTTTCCATCTTCATTCTGTATCAGAGGCCCTACCTCGTCATGGTGATCAGGGCCAATTATTCCTGCCAACATATCAATTCTTTTCTTTGCCACCCCGCCCCGCCCCACAGTCTTCTATCATGAGGAGCCCAAAGTCTAGCCAGCCAGCAGTCATAGCTTTATTATTAGTTACCGCGTGAACTAGTGGAAGTGTTTTCTGTCTGGGAACGAGGACCTCTAGTCTATAGAGCCTTAAATTGTGAGGACAGAAAGTATAAGCCCTGGAGTGAATTACTGGGTGATAGTGAGTCTTAATCCTACCCCTTTTTTTCTCAGACTCATGTGTTCTACCAATGAGAGGAAGTAGCAATATATTCTGGCCATTTGTTTAAGGTATATAATGAGTCCTTAGGATAGGACCCATGCTTATGGGATGTCATCTCCCAGATGGCATCTCCACTGGGTGGTGGTTTCATTGCTTGGTTGGGTTGGCAGCCTTTTGTTGGTAGTTATGTGATAAGACCAGTGGCCTTCCAAGGCCATAACGCTGATGAACGCACCGTCTTTGACCTGCAGTGAATCCCTTTATCTGAGGTATGTCATGAGGGGCTCCATATTTATAGACCAGACACTCCATGAACTCTTGAAAAGTAGTGCTGGCAGGCTGTGGTCCTGGGTGGAAAGAAAGGCAAATCATAGCCAAAATATATCTCAATCCCTGTCATAGTGAACTGTTGCCCTTTCCAGGAAAGAAAGGGTCTGGTGCCCCCAACTGGTCTCCAAGTGGCTGGTTTGGTCTCCTTGAGGGCAGGGTACCCTGTGAGATTTCCTTTGCAGGCAGGTCAGACATACTTTCCTAGTCGCCTTGGTGAGGCACCCACACTGGGGGGCCAGGTTAGTCTACATCTCTCTCATCATGGCTACTCCTTTTGTGAGCCCACAGCACAGCACTGGAGTGGTTAAGACCAGTGTCTGGCTGACATCTACTGGTTGAGACATCCTACGCACTTTTGGTTGGTTAGTGTATCCTATGTAGTGCTCGTTGCCCTCCCTGTGCCCCCCGGCCCCGCCCCGCACCACAATTGAGTATTGCTCTGGAGGGCAAATGGGGAAAGGATCAGAGGAGAGCGTCTTGCCCCTCCTGCAATAACTGTTGTTCCCTCTCACAGATCTGCACCACAATGGACACTTTGGCAAGACTCTTCCCAATCTTTTCTGTGAAGTTCATGTAGGGGTCATGGGACAGAGCTTGCAGGAGGATATAGACTTCCCCTTTTCTACTGAACCCTGTCCTTCACACTGTCCTTGGAGCCTATCCCTGGCCTTCACTAATTCTTCAATTATTCTACCTAATCTATTCAGATTGTGTCTTCCGCATAAGGGAGGGCTTATGTCTCCTTTCTCCTTGTAAGCACCTGTCTCTCCTCAGATTTGAGGCCCGATTTTTGCTCTGTGAATCAACTCTTTGATGAGTTTTTTAAAAGTCATAAATTTGAATGTAGTTGTTTGTTTGTGTTTTTTTTTTATAAGAGTGGGAGCAATACTTTTCCAGTTTATTATACCTCCCAAGATGGAAGTCGAAGTTCTCCACTTCTGAGTTTTTAAATTTTTTTTTAAAGATTTTATTTATTTATTTGAGAGAGAGAGAATGAGAGAGAGCACATGAGAGGGGGGAGGGTCAGAGGGAGAAGCAGACTCCCTGCTGAGCAGGGAGCCCGATGCGGGACTCGATCCTGGGACTCCAGGATCATGACCTGAGCCGAAGGCAGTCACTTAACCAACTGAGCCACCCAGGCGCCCCTGAGTTTTTAAATTTTGATGATATCCTCATCAGTGTATTTTTTTCAACTTATTAGATGAAATATCCTCTGGGCTCACCCAAGGCACATTAATCAATTGGTGGGTGTTCTAGTTTTATTTATTAGATTAGCATACCTATGTCTTGAGCCTCTGTATCTTTTTCCTTCCCAATCTGCTTTGCTATTCTGGAATTTTCTAAGCTTCTGAGAAATCTTGGCAGAGTGTTGAGACTGACCTTTCAACCATTGCCAGTGTGTAAAACCTTGCATTGTAGGATATATACATATCCTACATAAGATATATATATATATATATGTAAGATATATATATCTTTCCTTTTTTTCTATCCAACACTTAGGCATACTCTTCCAGATTTTGTAGCTCTTTTAGTGTACAATCTCTTCTCTCCCTCAGCAGGCCCAACACTTCAGTCAAGCCACTGGAGAACTCAACCAGCATTAGTGATTGAGTATACAGGAAGGGACTGGGGTGGATTTTGAGGAGGAAAAGCCTTGTTCTGAAAGATATCTACGTCAGAGTTTTCTAACAAAGAGGAGTGGGTCACTCTATAGTCCCAGTGAGTTCAGGGAAATTTGGGACTCGAGCTTCTAGAGTTCTTCTATTCAGATAGTCTCATCTCAAGTCTCTGAGTCCTCCTCCCTATCAAGGCCCTGAATATGGGATGGGTTCTTCCCAGTGCTGAGAATTCAAACTTCCTGAGTTCTACTCTCCTTACAATTAGTTCAAGACCATGATTTTCACCTCAGTTTGCCCTCTGGCAGTAGAAGATGAGGTGTTGAGGTGCTATCAGAAAAGTCTTAGGACTTTCACCCTTTGCTTTGAATTGGTGATTGATTGCCCTGATCCTGTAATACTCTCTCTTTAAAGCATGATTGGCACTCAGCAACAGCTACCCAGACCTCATAATCCTATTTCCTCTGTACCTCTTAACTGTGAGAGATACTGCACAAGCCAGTCATTCCTATCCTGTGCCATCACAGGAAACATGAGTATTTTAGCCCCTGGAGTGCTACAACATGCAAGGTTCTGTCAGTACTCTCCCTACAATTAATGATGTCAATGGTGCGGTCCTCAATGTCAACCAGCCAGCCAGCAAGTAATCCAACTCCACAATCCCATCCACAAATGTCTGCTTCCTTGGTCACTTTTAGTAGTAACTCTTAGGTCAGGTTCCCTAGAAACAGAGCTTGTGACAGGGATTTGAGTGCACATGATTTATTGAGGGGATCTCAGGAAAAAGGAAATGGGGGAAACAGAAGAGAGCAGAGGAAGAAGTTAAGTAAATATGTGGTCTCAACTGGATTCTAGCCTCACCCTGGTCTCTTGAGGAAATACAGAACATGAAGTACATCAGAGCTGGTCCAACCCTGAAGCAAGGGAGTCAGCTTTTTGTACTTTTGTGTCAGTTGGTCAGAGAGGAGATTGTCTCCTTCCTCCTCCAGTGTGGGAGCTCCTATTTAGCCAATAATGCCAGAAGTACCTCTCCTGAGAAGGAACAGCTTCTTTCTTTCCACACTCAGCGTGGAGTCTGCTTGAGAGTCTCTCTCTCCCACTCTCTCTGCCCCTCCTCTGGCCCTCTCCCTCTCTGAAATTAAACTAAATTAAATTAAAGTAAAGTAAATTAAATTAAAACATATATGAGTGCTCACATTACTATTAGATATTTGAATGTTCTAATCTTAAAAGTTAATATATTTAAGTGAGACATAACCTAATTGTACACTTGGTCATTTGAAAAAAGCTCTTTGTAAACTGTGCTAAACAACTGACATACAATGGGATTAAACATTAATAATTTACCCTATCTATACAATATAAAATAAAAAAAAATTTTTAAAACCTCGAACTGTCATGTTTTGAAAGATTGAATTTCAGATGAGATATTTATGCAGATACTACAACATTTAAAAAGAAATTCTCTGCATTTTTTTTCTAGCTCAGAGGCTTGTTGTATACTTGCAACATGGTTTATTTACATCTGCCAGCAGCTGGATTTCAAATCTTCCCAACAACAGCCTGGGCTTCATTCTAGCAGATGCTGGTTATGACGTATGGATGGGGAACAGCAGAGGGACTACCTGGTCCAGGAAGCACACGTACCTCAAAACAAATTCCAAAGAATTCTGGGCCTTCAGGTACAAATAACATCAAGTAATGTTTCGTTTTATTTTATAAGTGTGTCAAATATTTTGTTTTGTGTTTGAATGAAATAAAGTAGAACAGAAGTATCTTTTCTCAATCAGGTCTTTTAACAGACCATAACAATTTGTGTCAATTTTTGCTTGAAAATTAAAGAGTGATTGTTTGATCTTAAGCATGTTTCTTGTTTTTCAGTAATAACCTTTATTGGCTAACCCCACCCTTCCTTTAACCATTGTTTTATCCCACAACCTATATTAGTTTATCTCCCTGTACGTAGAATAAACAAACAGCATCTTTATAAGACTATCATGGGACTATTTTAGTTTCTTGACTTTGTGTTCTCACATAAGTCTTTATTCAGTAGATACATTATGCCATGTAACTTCCTTTTTTTTAAAGATTTATTTATTTATTTGAGAGAGAGTACGACTGTGGGGAGAGGCAGAGGGAGAGGGAGAGAGAAGCTCAAGCAGACTCCACGCTGAGTGCAGAGCCTGATGAGGGCTCGATCTCACAACCGTGAGACCACGACCTGAGCCGAAATCAAGAGTCAAGATGCTTAACCAACTGAGCCACCCAGGCACCTCATAACTTCTTGATAATATGTAAAGAGAGTTGAAAATTGTTTCATGCACTTACTTATTCATCATCTTCAAGTGTTAGCATCACATTAGAAGCAAGGGGATTTCAACTTCCCTTTTTCTTTTGTAGTTTTGATGAGATGGCAAAATACGACCTCCCAGCCTCCATTGACTTCATTGTGAAGCACACGGGACGAGAGGAAATATTTTATATAGGTCATTCCCAGGGCACCACTATTGGTATGGCAAGAAAGATTGTCGCTATAGTCCACAATGACTGTTGTAGAGTTTGCAGACACACCTCCTAAGGACATGGGCAAGCTCCCCAAGCTACAAGTGACACAAAGCAGAGCTCTGAGAGGAGCATCCAACAGCTGGGCCTGGGAAGCTTACCCCCTCCTTACTTCTACCTTATCTTCTTCAGTCACAAAGAACTCATTGTAATAACAGGTTGTTGGCAGTTGTCTTTGTTTCCAAGTGTTCAGAAGTTGGATATCCATCTTGGGATCAAAGTGAAATCATAACTACAACTTGTTCCACAAATAGAAATTTCATACTTATTATTATGGTCATTTAAGTGTGGCATAGGGCCTCATGAGGGAGAGACATGAGAAGGCCATTTATGTTATGCATTTAGGACAGATTAAACTTTAGACCTACACGAAGATGAGCAAAGTCTTCATATGTTTAAAGAGACTAGAAAAGAACTTCTGTCAGCTCACAACAATGCTTCTATCTAATGCGTGACAACTTCACTTTCAGAAAAGAAAAAAATTCTCTAAAACCCAACGTAATTCTCTTACATGGTGCGGTAAACCTTCTTACTCCCACTCTCTCTACTGTGGAAGTTACAAAGACTATTTTATAATAGCAGCCAGTATTCACTGAGTCTTTTCTAGGCTGAAAATGATCATTTTCTTATAGGAATAATCCACTTCCTGCTTTAAAAAAAATTTGTTGAATAACAGTCTAATCCAATTTTCCATAGATTTTTTTCTCTGACATTTATTAACCATGTGTGTGACTTGGAGTCTGGATTCTCCAGCTGTTCAGTTATCTGGAACCAGGAATCTTGGAAAATTATTAAATAAAAAAAAAGTGGGTTATGTGCTAGAGTTTACTGACTCATAATATGTTATATGATTCTTTGGTTGTTTGCCTTCTTAGAACTCAGAAAACAGAAAAGCTATAAAAATAGAGATGTGCAAGAATGTAGCTTGATAAGATGTCACAAAGGGGAAAACTATTTGTCACATTAATAACTCTAAACTAACAATAAAATACAAACTAGTGTTTGGTTATCTTCTGTACAAGAAGGCAAGGATATTTTGAAATATATTAAAAGTAAATATTGAAATAATTTGACATGTATTGAATCTCTCACCTAAAGTGTAAGATTCAAATATCAGAAAAGCTCACTAACTTATTTTCAGCATTGCCAGTTATAGAAATGTTCAGTATTGTTTCTGATTTCTCAACTGTGGGGTTATAAGACTCTTTTAGTGTTGATTTATCATTATTTATGGCCTAGACATTGTTTTTAATACTAATCATCAGTATGCTATTGTGATCAATATGCATGTCTCATACTGGGTGACCGATAAATGTTTGATAAGGGAATTAAGAAATGAATGAGTCAATTAAGTGGTCATAGCATACTGAATTTACTCTTACTTGTCATGATGTCATTTCTTACATGCTACTAATTGTGTAAGAATAGTTCATTTCTGTCTTATTTTCTTTCAGCTTTCATAACGTTTTCCACAATACCAAAGATAGCTGAAAGAATCAAAATATTTTTTGCCTTAGCTCCAGTTTTTTCTATTAAATACTCAAAGAGCCCTTTAATTAAAAGGGCATACAAATGGAAGTCAGTGATAAAGGTATGTTATTCCTTTCCTTTACGTAGTTGATAATCCAAAATGACAATGTTTCTGTCCTTTCAAAATAAAAAGTCTTGACTATGTTTGTATGAATTTTATTTTCTGGTTTCAGTGACACTGGATTCTTTCGTTTTTACAAAGGAATAAGATTTTACTTATAATACCTTTGGACATCTCTTTGTGGAGGAAAATCCAGTAGTCAACTTACCTCTATCTCCTGCTTCCAAGTTTTGTCCTTAATATAAATTTTTTTAAGACTTTATTTAATTATTTATTTTAAAGAGAGAGAATGCAGGAGCGAGGGGGGGAGGGGCAGGGAGAGGGACAAGCAGACTGCTCTGAGTGTGGAGCCCAGCACGGGACTCCATCTCACAACCCTGGGATCATGACCTGAGCCAAAATCAAGAGTCAGCCACCTAACCGACTGAGCCACCTAGGAACCCCTCTAATTTAAATGTTTTAAACTAATGTGAGACAGTGCATTTGATTATAAATATAATGAACTCATTGCACCATTTCTTGATTAATTATTTTGGTCTTTCAAATATGAATAAAGTAAATTTGTTTTACAGGCTTTTTTTGGCAACAAAGACTTCCTACCTAATACCTCATTTAAAAGATTTGTTGGTTCAAAGCTGTGTACACTGAAGACTATTGGTAAGATTTGCCGTGATATCTTGTTTATGATATATGGATGTGACCTGGAGAACTTAAATATGGTGAGAACAAGTTGAATTTGAAATGTATTTTGTCAATTTTTAGAAAGCAGCTCTTAATAGCACTTATTTTATGCCTTATGTGTCATTTTATGATTTATCCACATATACTAATAGTTAGATTCTTAGCCTTTCTGGTTTTGGAACTATACCAACATTCTGAAACTAATCAGCATGAACATGCAGGGATTATTTTGCAGTCGAATTTGTCTTGCCTCTGTAAAGAACAGAGAGCAGGTGCTGTGCTGGGTCTTTTTATTGGCCTTTACTATTGGGTGTTAGTTTCCCGAAGTTTCTTGTATTTAAGTTGTCTTTTATCACTTGTTTTTCACAACTCCTGCTCTTATATCTTGGTTCCTAACACTCCTTCCCTTTCTTGTTGACCCTTTTGTAATTAGCATTAGTGCCTGTGAAATATCTTACATGCTTCTGGCATTCATCAAAATTCCTGGAGTGGGAAACTGTTTAAGGGCTCAAGCTACTATTACCAAGCCCATATGGATTGATTGTACATAGATGTTGTTACAGATGTAGGCATTCATTCTAAGACTTTTTAAGCACATTAAATTAAAAATCCAGATTGGGCAAAAGCAGCTGTGGCATTTAGACTACTGGTTGTTTCCTGTACCTGTACCATTTAATAATTTCCCAGCAAGAATCAATTTACTCATTCAGAGAAAGAGAAGTTGTCAAAATGTCCATTCTTACCAGCTTAGTCCATAGATTCAGTGCAATCCTAGTCAAAATCCCAGCAAGCTATTTTAAGGATATTGACAAATGACTTCTAACATTTATGGAGAGAAGCAAAACCCAGAGTAACCAACAGAGGATTGAGGGGAAAGAGCAAAGTTGGAGGATTGGTACTATTGAACTTCAAGACTTAGTATTAAACTACAGTAATCTGGACAGTGTGGGATTAGTGAAAGAAGAAACAAGAAGATCAGTGCAACAAGACAGAGAGCCCAGAAATAGAGCCCTATAAATATCAACAACAGATCTTTGACAAAGGAGAAAAGGCAGTGTAATAGAAAAACAATAGTCTCTTCAACAAATGGTGTTGGGACAACTAGACATCCACATGCAAAAAAAGTGAATCCAGACACAAACTTTATACTCTTCACAAAATTAACTAAAATTTGGATCAAAGACCTAAATGTGAAATGTGAAACTATAGAAATTCTAGAAGATAACACAGGGAAAAACCTAGATGACCTTGGGTGTGGCAAGGACCACCAGAGTGGTACATTTGTTACAACTGATGAACCTACATCAACACATCGTAAGTACTCTAAATCCATAGTTTATGGTATGGTTCACTCTGGTGTTCTACATTCTGTGGGTTTTAACAAATGTATAATGACATGGATCTACAATCATAGTATCATAGAGGATATTTTCACTGCCCTAAAAATCCTCTGTGCTTTGTGTGTTCATTCTTCCCCACTTAAGTCCTGGCAACCACTGATACCACTGATCTTTTTACTGTCTCCCACAGTATTGCCTTTTCCAGAATGTCATGTAGTTGGAATCACACAGTTTGCAACCCTTTCAGATTGCCTTCTTCCATTTAGTAGCATACATTTAAGGTTCTTCCATATCTTTTCCTGGGTTGGTAGCTTAATGAATTTTAGTGCTGAAAAATATTCTATTGTCTGGATGTACCATATCTATCCACCTACTAAAGGACATTTTGGTTCAAGTTTTGACAATTATGAATAAAGATGCTATAAACATCAATGTGCAGAGTTTGCATGAACATGAGTTTTCAACCCCTTTGGATAAATACCAAGGAATGTGATTGCTGGATTGTATGATAAGGATACATTGTGTTTTATAAGAGACCACCAAACTGTTTTCCAAAGTGGTTGTACTACTTTGCATTCCTACCAGCAGTGAATGAGAATTCCTGTGGCTCCACATCCTAACCAGCACTTGGTGCTGTCAACGTTTGGGACTTTTGTCATTTTCATAGTTGTGTAGTGCTATCTCATTGTTCTTTTAAGTTGCATTTCCCTGATGACATATGATGCAGAGCATCTTTTCATGGTCATTTGCTATCTCTATATCTGTTCGGTGAGGTGTCTGTTAAGGTCTTTGGCCCATTTTTAAATCAGGTTATTTATTTTCTCATTGTTGAGTTTGAAGGGTTCATTGTACATTTTGGGTAACAGTCCTTCATAGATATGTCTTTTGCAAATATTTTCTTCCAGGCTGTAGCTTGTCTTCTAATTCTCTTGATACTGTCTTTTGCAAAGTGGACGTTTTTAACTTTGATGAAGTCCAGCTTGTCAGTTATTTCTTTCATAGATTGTGCCTTTGGTGTTTTATCTAAAAAGTCATCACCAGACCCAAAGTCAACTAGATTTTCTCTGCTATGTTATCTTCTAGGAGTTTCATAGTTTTGAGTTTGACATTTAGGTCTGTGTTCTATTTTCAGTTAACTCTTGTGAAGGGTGTGGGGTCTGTGTCTCAACTCTTTTTTTTTTTTCCTTTTCCACGTGGTTGTCTAGTTGTTCCAGCATCATTTGTTGAAGATACCAGTGTTTCTCTGTTGTATTGCCTTTTCTCCTTTGTCAAAGATCTGTTGACTATATTTATAGGGGTCTGTTTGGGGGCCCTCTGTTCCATTCTATGGATCTGTTTGTCCATTCTTTCACCAATACTACACTGTCTTGATTACTGTAGGTTTACAGTACATCTTGAAGTTGTGTGTGTCAGTCCTCCAACTTTGTTCTTCCCTTACAATATTGTGTTGGCTGTCCTGGGTCTTCTGCCTCTCCATCTGAGAAGCAGTCTGTTGATATCCTTAAGATAACTTGCTGAGATTTTGATAGGATAACATTGACATTATATGTCTTGTTCACTGATTGAGGTTCCCAGGGACCATGTAGGCAGTACAAACCTAGATGACAGATTGACTTGAATGCTGTTCTGTTTCTGATTGCTTCCTTGGGAGTTGTGTAGAATTTCAGGAGCCCAGTTAATCATGGAAAGGGTTTCTTTTTAAAGTCTCCTAACTGCCCTTGGCAGGTTCTGGGCTGATTTTTTTTTCCTGAACTAGCTGAGTTCTCACAATGAAACTTCAGATTCTCTGGGATTGGCAAATAACTTGAAGGAAAACTGTCTTTAGTACCTTGCTTTTTTGAGGGTTTTTTGTTTTTTCTTTTCCATTTTTCCTGGTAATTTCTTTCAATCTTTTCAGTTCTTTAGTGCACAAAAGGGGTGTGTGTGTGTGAGTCCTAAGAGTTTTGATTGTTTTCAGTATGGGATGACAGACTACATAACTTGGAAATCCAATAATAGCTTCTACATTAATGCAAAAATTACACATTTAGTAAGTACATTTGTGTCCTTAATTAAAATATAATTTTATCTTTTAATTTATATTACTTAAAAATAACTTTAAATTTAATTGAAATTATTTAGTGTAGTAAATATCAAAGATTATGCTTTCTCCAATTGAACTAGGTATAAAAATAATTTTTTAACCCCTCAGAGTCGTGTGGATGTGTATATGTCACATAATCCAGCAGGGACATCTGTTCAAAATATGCTACACTGGAGTCAGGTACAACTTTTCAAGTGCATTTTAGTACAATTTTATTTATACCACTCATGGTTTATCCCATCATTCTGGAAATCATGCCATTGCCATAGGATGATAAATTTAGAAGGATAAAATGTAACAATTACATATGTGTGTAATTATTTATAGTTTATAATATGTTAATACCATAACCTACTAGGTCTTCTAACCCTAAGCAATGATCAGAGCAATATAATTATTTTGTTTTACAAATGAGATAATATGAATTCAGAATAGTAGACTAGCAATCATTGAGGCCATGTTCATCACTTGACTTGCCCAAAGAGTCAGAGCTATTCCTTTAAAAAAAACCTAAGACTAAAAAAAAATAATAATAATAAAAAACAAAAAAATAAAAAAGTCCTAAGACTAGAACACAGGTGTCCTAATGCCTAGTCTCTCACTAGACTACACTCTCTTCTCTGTTCAATTGTGAACTCCACGAGGACCCTGAGCAAGTTTTATTCACTTCTACATTTGCAAGGCCAAGAGCTCTGGGCAAATAGCAGATACTCAAGAATATTTATTGCATGAATATTAATGAAGAAAAAAATCCAGTGTGAATATCATCTTAATGTTGAGAGCCAGGATAATTATCTTAGAAAGAACAGTATACTTGAGATGAAAATATCAGACACTGAATCCTTTCTCTGAACCTTACTGACAGTGAGACACTGAGCAAGCTCATTTAATCTTTATGAAGTCAGTTTCCTTACTTTTAAAAATGGAGTTAATAGTAATGCTTTGACTTAACAAAAATATTATGAGAGTTCAACAGGGTGATGATTATGAGTGTTATTTAAACTTAACAAACACTAATGAATTTACAGTATCATTGAGATATTGGTAAGAGCTTTCTCATTTAAAAATGTTTAAATCTACTAAGTGGTTGTTTTCAGGTAAATTATTAAAAATCTTTAACTTATGTTTAGATTTAGTTCATTCCCGGTGATAGGCCAGGAAAATCTAAGCAACCTTTGCATCTATTCATCCATTGAAACAATATTTATTGAGTACCTACTATGTGCTCTGTACTGTTTTATGCTCAGGGTATATATCATTGGACAAAATAAATATTCCTGTCCTCTTTAAGCTTACATTCTAGTGGTAGATATACAGACAGTAAACATTAAGCATAGCAAATAAGTAAATTATTAAAACTTTAGAAGGGGATAGAAGCTATGGAAAAATAAAGGAGAAAAGGCAAGATAAAAAGATTAGGCATACTGGGTAGTGGGTTGTGTTTTTGAATAGAGAGGTTAGGCCAGCCTCAATGAGATGGTGACATTCGAGAAAAGATTTAAAAGAGCCGAGAAAGTTAGCAATGTGAACAACCTGGAGGAAGAACATTCCAGACAGAGAGAATAGCCAGTGCAAAGCCTTTAGTCAGGAGCATTTCTGAGAGGCATGGCTGAAAGGTCAGTGAGGGTGATGTCAGTGATTAAGGGAGAAAGGAGTAGGGAAAAGGGGGCAGAAATGTACTAGACCCAGAAAGGGACAAGAACATCATTGTGAGGACTTTGGCTTTCTGGCTGAAGTGAGTAGCCTCTGCAGGTTTTTGAGCAGGGAGGGGACATGATATGATTTACATTTTTAAAGGAATACTTAGGGGATGCCTCACTGGCTCATTCAGCAGAGCATGTGACTCTTGATCTCAGGGTCGTGAGTTCGAGCACCACACTGGGGTAGAGTTTACTTGGAAAAAAAAAAAGGGAATGCTTTGGGTGCCATGTTGAGTAGACTGAAGTGGAAACAATGATAAATTAAGGAGCTTACTACCATAATCCAAACAAGAATGATGATGACCTGCATGGGATATGTTCCCAGGAAGGGTGGTGAAGAGGGTTTGGTTCTGAGTATACATGTGTATTGTAAACATGCAGCCATGGACATTTAATGATGGATTCTGAGAGAGGAGAGAGAAGAGAGTCTTGGATGACTCCAGACGTTCTGGCCTAAGCAAGGAAAAGATGCAATTGCCATTAAAGGAGATCGGGACGTTTGGTGGTGGTGTAGGTTTGAGGGACAAATAAGATGTTCAGTTCTGGAGATGTTAAGTGTGAGACATCCCAGTGATTAATTTGAATAAGCAGTTGTGTATAGGAGTCTAGTATTTAGAAGAGACTTACGGAAGATAAACATTTTAAATATGGATGCCACTGAAAGCCAAGAGACTGGATGAGAACACACAGAGTGAGTACAGATGGGGAGAAGAGGAGCAAGGGTGGTGGGATGAGACATAGAAAGATTCAGAGGTCAGGCAGCAGCGGCTGGATGAATACAGCAAGGAGACCAAAAACGAGCAGGGAGTGAAAAATGAAGATCAGGAAATGACAGTGTTCCAGAAACTAAGTGAAGAAAAGCTCTCGAGGATAGAAATGGACACCTAGGTCAAGTGCTGCTCATAGGTAATGTGAGGAAATTCCTCAGAATTAACGAGTTTTACAAATGTTAAAGTCATAAATAACCTCAGCTAGTTTTGTGGCAGGAAAGAGCTGTAGGAGAAGAAGCATTCTTGGGGAAAATCAGGTTGTCCAGAGAGCAGGAAGGTAAAGGAGCCCATCAGAGATGGGTTTTAAGATACAGGCTAATGATGGAATTCCAGATGGTAGAAAGAGTTTTAGGAGTTGGGGGGAGATGGGAGGAGATAAAATGGGGGGGTGCATGGAGACCTGTCAGATTTAGAGTCTCAGAGAAGGTGGGTAAACTGAGAGTCTGAACCTTCCTGCAATGAAAACGTTATTAGGGGAAAAAATGAACGCAATCAGATTAGACCTAATAGGCTCACCGCAGTTAGTGGTGGTGAGGCTACAAGTATGGTAGGTGAAGCAAGGGATTGCTTCTGGATCATGCTCTTGAGTGCTGTTATTTGAAGCAAAGGTGTTTAGGGAAGTGTCATTTCAGTCCTAAAGCACTTAGTCCTAGAAACTTTTTGTTGTTGTTGTTGTTTAAGATTTATTTATTTATTTTAGAGAGAAAGAGAGAGAGCATGAGCACAGGGAGGGGCAGAGGGAGAGGGAGAGAGAGAATCTTCAAGCAGACTCCCTGCTGAGTGCAGATCCCAAGGCAGGACTCAATCCCACAACCCTGAGATCAGGATCTGAGCTGAAACCAAGAGTCAGATGCTCAACCAACTGAGCCACCCAGGTGCCTGTAGACAATTTTGACCTCTGTGGATGAAGCTGAGGATTTCTGGGGACGGCTGATGTTGCCCCAAGCGCACAGGCTCCTTTTAACAAGGTAAAAGGCCTCGGGGAAATGTGCATTTATATGAAGATGACAGAATCACATTCCGTAGATTCCCCTGCCCCCCACTACCTCCTCCCTCTTCCATTTCTTGCCCTATGCAAAGGAAGGGAGAAGCAAGGACGTCTCCCTGCACATATACCCACAGGCCCAGTACAAAGGGGCAGGCAGTACATGAAATGCACACCTCACATTACCAGCTGTGCTGTAGCAAACAGATGAGCATAATCTTGCTTTTAAATTTTTTCTTTCAGCTTTTTAATTCTAGCCAATTGAGAGCTTTTGACTGGGGCAGTCCTGTTCTGAACTTGGCTCATTTTAATCAGGTACATAATTATGTATAAGCTGAAAACTATCTCCTTGATCTGTTCAGATGATGTTGCTACAGAAAAAGGCTCATGTAAAGCCCGAGAGTATAATAACAGAGTGAGAAGGACCAACGGATGAAGATCTCCATGATTTGGCTCCATATTGTCACATCCAACCCAAGGGGCTTTTCCAGGTTTTCTACATATTTTCCAGGTTTTCTACTTATTTTAACAACAAATACCTTGGATAAGCCTGGAGAAGTTTGACAGGCTGTAGAGTATTTCATCCTCCCTCAAGAGGGAATATTGTGTTTATAATATGCGTAGCTCTGTGGTTAGTTAAATAAGAAATAAGAGGCATAATATGGTTCTTGACCCTCAAAAGCTATTGACTGTATTTGGGAAGATAAGACAAACCCTCATTCCACATAATGGAATTTTCCTCATTCCACATAATGAGGAAAAGATAAAAGTTAATGAGAAGGTGGTAATAATTGTATGAGGAAGATGACAGAAATCTTGAAGTATTAGAACCCAAGTCTGTCGTCTTCAAAGTTATTCTTTTCCACCTTAGCTAAACTTCATGCCTAATGTGGTTAGCTTATGTAAAACTCCAAAGTAGAGTAGAAAGATCAAAATCAATAAAATCAGATTTGGCTTCAATTGCCAATGTTTACCATTTATTGATGAACATATTGGCAGTTATACAGCCACGGAAAATTTTGATTGAAATACTTTCACGCCTTATAAATAAAACTGAAATTCCTTCTGAGGAATGTTTGAATACCCTGAATTAGAGCAAACGGTCTAGTTTTGATTTGTATCTGATCTATTTCTAAGTAAAAATCATAATAATGATTCTTTCAATGTTCTTGCTTTTATAGTAGTAATTATTTTAGATTCAGCTTATTTTAAAATTGTATTAATTCATCATTTAAAGAAAAGTAAGTAACACCTTTTATGTATAATTTTCCATGAAAACCCTCTACATTTAGTCCACTTCTCCATTTTATGATGTGAGGAACATGAACGTATCAACAGCAACTTGGAATGGGGGCAATGACTTGTTGGCCGATCCTGAAGATGTGAAAAATCTACTTCCTGAAATTACAAACCACATATACCATAAAACTGTTTCTTACTACAATCATATAGACTTTTTGTTCGGATTAGATGTATATAAGCAAGTTTACCGTGAAATCATTGACATTATCCAAGGCAATCTATAAAGAACTATGGTACTCTGTGTTGAAGGATCTATATCATTTCTCTTAAAATCCAATCACTTTTTTCTTGCTATGCATGTTTTTCCAGTTATTTAAATAAAATCTGGGAATTTTTCCCTATTTTTTTCACTGCCCCAGGCCTTCCATTCATTAAATCAGTGGCATTTATTATATGAGGGAAACGGCAGATTCTAACTCAGCCCAAAGTAGTCTGTTGGGTGTCTACATGCAACATAAGTAACTAAAAGCATAATTTTAAAAGGATGACTTTTTGAAAAGGTGCTTTCTTTACTTCAAAGAAATATGAGTATATATGATATTAAAAGAGTTTGGGAGAATGCTTGCTGATACGAAAGCTAATTTTTGTCTATGCTGAATAAAGAGTAGAAACACTGTTGTGCTATGCAAAGGGGTTTGGGGGAGGAAAAAGGGAAGAAGGAGAGTTTGGATGCCAGTGTAGTATTTCCGCTTCTGCCCAACTTGCGGCCAAGCTTCAGAAGTAGGGAGCTCGTAAAAGCCATAAAGGGTTTGTGCCTCACTTCCCAGCCTGTATAGACTACCTTTCCAGCAAATATGTGTAAAGAGTAGCAATGGTTGTTGGGGCGCCTGGGTGGCTCAGTTGGTTAAGCATCTGCCTTCAGCTCAGGTCATGATCCTAGGGACCTGGGATGGATGGGCATCAACAGGCGGTACAGGGCACATCACATACAAGGACTTAGACAATAGTCCTTCCGACTCTGCAATAATGCATAACATCACGGGCTTTTCTTAGTCCCTGGGGACAACAAGATGAAAAGGGAGAGTTCTAGAATTGAGTGTAAATTTACCACATAAAGACTGGGGGGAAAAATCTATAATTTCTTGAATTGGGAAATTGAGTTTCCTGCCCCAAGCAAAATGGAGCTTGGAAGCCAAGCCAAGTCCGGTTCACTCTGAGGTGGCTAACTCTGTGCTCCACACATGCTTATGGGCTTTAAAAAGTGTTCCACAAAAAATAACAGAATATGCATAGATAGTGAGAAAAAAGAAAATCTATGCATAGGTTACTGGAATGCAGCTAAGAGAAGACACATGACTTTAAAGGCCACAGTTCAGACTACAGGTCAGTCCTTCCTTTCTTTGGTAACCCTTGGTACCAAAAAAGTAGAGCACTGAGAATAGATACACACTTAGAGATACCTTTTTAAAGAGTTCAGGAATGTGTATATAACATAAGTGTTGCTTCAAAGTTTTCGAATGATCCTTCAAAAAAGACAAATGCAGAGGGTAACTATGCAGAAGAATTACTCATGCTGAGATTTAAAAAATAAGTTGGAGGTTTCTGGTAATGGTGGACTGAGTAATTCAGACCTGGGACAATGTGAAAAGCATTTATTTGAAGACAAGGAGAGCTAAAAATGAAGGGAAGAATTACAGGGTCAAGAAAAAGAAGTCCAGGAAAGTAAGCCTAGCATTTTAGCTGTTTATATCCTAGACACCTGCTTTGTCCAGGTGTATAATTAAAATCCTGCAAACAATTAGTTGAGAATAAAAATTGTAATTCAGCTTACCAAAGGGAAGTTTCCCTGATAAACTTTGATCTTCGGGCTTTGGATTGGAACCTCAAAGTACTATACCCTAAGAATAAAGTCAAACTAGAAACTGATCACCCTTTCAGAAACCATAGACCACCTTTGAATCATAAGAATTCTTTTTTTTATTTTTTTTTAAAGATTTTATTTATTTATTTGAGAGAGAGAGAATGAGAGAGAGCACATGAGAGGGGGGAGGGTCAGAGGGAGAAGCAGACTCCCTGCCGAGCAGGGAGCCCGATGCGGGACTCGATCCAGGGACTCCAGGATCATGATCTGAGCCGAAGGCAGTCGCTTAACCAACTGAGCCACCCAGGCGCCCGAATCATAAGAATTCTTAACGTACAAAGATAATTTGGGAATACTGATGCCCTAGCCATCTGTCAGAAGCAAAAGTAAGGCTTCTCTAAAGGAAGATCAAGTCATCTAGGATACTAGAGATAATGCTAAAATTTTGCAATGTTTTAAGGTAGGTCAGGATACAAAAATAAGTTGTGTATTTATATACTAGTGTCAAATGATTGCAAAATGATATTTTAAATATACCATTTACAATATTACACACAGTTATAATACTTAGGAATAGAGATAAACAAATATACTCAAGTTGAAAGACAATATTATTAAGATATCCACTCTTCAAATTTATCTGTATATTCAAAGAATTGCTATAAAAATTCAACTAGGCTTTTTTTTTTTCTGAAAATGGTTATAATGATTCTAAACTTTTTGCATAATTATAATTAATCTAGAATTGCCAAAGTAATTTTGAAACATGTTGGAGGATTTGCACTACAAAATTGCAAGACTTAAATCACAAGCTGCATTAATTAAGACAGTGTGGTATTAGTATAAAAAGACGTCTAGATCCTTGGAACAATACAGAGTTCAGAGATAGACTACACATATGTAGTCAGTTGGTCTTCAATGGGTAAAAGATTGTGTTTTCAAAAGTGGATATGATTACAGAAGAAAAGATGAACTTTGACCTTTACATTACATCACACATAAAATTTAATTTGTAACGAATATAGACCTAAATCCAAAACCCAAAACTCTAAAACTTCTAGAAGAAACAGAGGAGAAATTCTTTGCAACTTTGAGGTAGGCAAAAATATCTTAAATGAAACACAGCATGAGCAATTATAAAGAAAATTTTGATAATTACAATTAAAATCGTCTGCCTATCAAATGACACTTAAAAGAATGACAGACAAGCCACCACCTGAGAAAAAATATATACAAAAAATATATCTGACAAAAGCTGTTTATCTGAAACGCATAAAAATAACTCTCACAACTCAATAAGAAGAAAAGGAACCCAAGAAAATTTATGCGAAAGACCTAACAGATTCTTCACAAAAGATATAAGAATGGCTAATGAAACAGGCATAGGGAAAGGTGCTCAACATCATTAATCATAATGGAAATGAAAATCAAAACCACAATGAGATATCACCTCATATCTGCTGGGATGACTATCATCAAAAGGTCAAAAGTTAGCAAGTGTTGGCAAGGATGGACAGAAAAGAGAACCTTATATCCATTGTTGGTGAGAATGTAAATTGGTAGGGTCACTATAGGAAGTATTATGGGGGTTTCTGAAAAATTAAAAATAGAACTACCATATAATCCAATAACCTCACAACTGGCTATATATCCAAAGGAAAAAAAATCACTATATCAAAGAGATATCTGCCCTCCTATGTTCACTGCAGCATTATTCCCAGCGGTTGAGATATGAAAACAACCCGTGTCTGTTGATGGATGGATGGATGGAGATCATCTATCTATCTAGATGTATATATAGATATATATGTTTATGTACTAGCATCATGTTTATGTATAATCATCATTATCTATAAAATAATTATATATGCATATAAAATTCAGCCTTAAAAAAGAAGGAAATCCTGCTATTTGCAAGGACATGGAAACATAGATGAACCTGGAGGACTTTATGTTAAATGAAATAAGTCAGACAGAGAAAGACAAATACTGTATTACCTCATTTATACGTAGAATCTAAAAAAGTCAAACATAGTAACAGAGAGTAGAATGGTGGCTACCACAGGTGGGAGATACGGGGAGATGTTGGTTAATGGATACAAAAGACCTAACGTACCTCATGGTGACTATAGTTTATAATATACTGTATTCTAGAAAGTTGCAAAGAAGGTGGATCTCAAGGGTTCTCACCACACATACAAAAGATAACTACGTGAAGTGATAGTTATGTTACTTAGCTTGATTGTGGTCCTCATTTCACAATGTATACATATATCAAAAATCACAGTGTACACCTTAAATATACACAATTTTTGTCAGTCATACCTCAGTAAAGCTGTGGGAAAAAAAAGAATGGCCAATCAGTCTCTGAAAAGATTTTCAGCATCATTAGTCATCAAACACAAATTAAACAGTACAAGATATTTAATAGTCACTAGAATAACACATTAAAAGAAAGGTATTGCTAAGTATTGGGAAGATTGTTGAATAATTAGAACTCTTATACTTTGCAAAACAGCCTGATGATTTCTTATAAAAGTAAAAATAGACTTAACATGTAACCCAGCCATTCCACTCTTAGGTATTTACTCAAGAGAAAAGAAAATGCCTGAATGTTGACAATCAGTCTATGAAAATCACGATGTTAAGAGTATAACAGGGAAGTGGGGAGCCATTTGATCATTTTAATAAATGGGAAGAAGTATTTAACAGGATTTAAAGTCTATTTATGACGATAACTCTTAAAGTAAGAATAAAGTTTCCTTAATGTGACAAAGAGTATTTAGAACAAAATCTACATCAAACATCATAGTTATTGATGAAGAATCAAAAGCTTTCCTGCCAAAACTGGGATGGACAATTATGTCCCATCACATATTCATGTCAACGTTGTAGTATAGATCCTAGCCAGGACAATATGGCAAGCATAGGAAACAAAGGTGTGAAGGTTAGTAAAATGAAAAACGAACCTCCTTATTCTCAGTTGACATGACTGAATACATAAAAAATCGAAAGGGATTTACATATAAATCATTAGAATTAATCAGTGAGTTTAACAAAGTTGCTTTGACTTAAGGTCAGTTTAAAAATATTATATTTATAGCGACCATTTATATGGAAGCAAAACTGACACTTCGCCTCACCACTGTTGTCAATAAACATACACAGTACATCTGATGGCCAAAAAGGAAAAAAAAAAAAAAAAGGCTTTGTACCCCGGGATAAGCAAAAAAGAATTGGGTTGCTCTATCTCAGAGTAGTTCTCAAAATAAATGTAACCTGGAGTTTCTCTCATAAATTGTTGACTCTTGATAAAAAAAAAAAAAAAAACTTTACTACCATCTTATATAGTGCTGTTGTCTGAATAAATTTCACAATCTTTGTGGATAGGATAATTATATGAAAACACTGTTGTTTTTCAGCATGAATGAGCTAATATAACCAATACAACCTTTGTCATCTTGTGTGTTTCTCCTTATTTAAATACTTGTTATATTTCTTATTTAGTAAGCCAGACCCTTAAAGTCTATGCTTGCACCTTTATGAAAGAAAACCCTTAATTTTCTTTTCTAATGTAATTTCTCTCTGAGTTATCCATCCATGTCCAGAGAGACTCACCTACCAGAGTTGAAAATGACAGTGTGCCAAGTGAACCTTCCATTGGCCCCTCACATCGAGGCAAGCCTTTTCTTAGCTTTTGAGGTGATCTTATGTGGTCATAGAGTTCTCTATCTCTTTTCCCCCCACCCTTTTATTTTCTACCTCTTATCCTAATTCGGTTCCAGATTATGCCCAGTTCTCGGTCCAGTCTAGTTCTGGTTCAGGGACTGGTTTGTGTGTGGCCAAATATGTCCCTGTTGATGCAAAGATGAAGAAATTTAGCTCAAGGATCTGATCATCTGGAGATCACTGTTTTTGGAAGAAATGTAAAAAAGAACCTTAGTAAAGAACTGCACAAATTACTCCTAAATATTGATTCTACAGCCAATAGATGAATAGTTCTTGTCTTTGCCAGTTGATGTGATCATTACAAACGGACACTTGTCAGACTGTCCCAAGGGCTGTAATCAGGAATTACAGCACATTTTCCATGCAGAAGCTGATTACTTTCTGGAGAAAGACTGCCTAACTCAACACCAGGTTAAGAATCATTTACCCAGGACAGAACAGACTCTAATGAAAAATGTCTTTCTCCATAATTTTTGCAATGCTGATGTCTGAAAAAATATGATTTCTGTGGATGTAATAATTATGTGAAAAAGTAGCTATTTTTCTACCATAAACAGTCTGATGATAATCTTGCTATTTTTTTTAAACACCTAGTGTTTTTTTTTTTTCAATTTGTTAAGCTGGTTCTTCTAATTTCTGACCTCTTATATTAATTGCAAGTACACTTCTCTAAAAAAATGCTTTTGCCTCTAGTTCATTATTTCCAACCAGAATAAACATAAAGTAAATTTTTCAAAAGTATGCTATGTACAATAACATCAGAAATATCAAATATCTTGGAAAAAAATATAATAAAAGCTGTATGAGACCTCTATGCAGAGAAAGCTATTTTCCTAATAGGTTTCTCACTGTTTAAAGATAAATTATGGAATGCATGAGTTAATGGATAGATCTACCATGTGCAAGGACTGGGGACAATAACATTGTAAAAATGTCAATTCTCTTATTATAGAGCCACACTAACTGATGCAGGGATTAGTCAATGGAACAGAAGTAAGAACTTCTGCTTATCAAAGCAGTCAAGATAATAAAAAGCCAGTCACATAGTAGGAGATAAAAATTATAACACTGGCAAGCGAAATGGGCTCCAATCTATTATTCTACAAATCTGTACAGGCAAGGGTTAACTTAGCAGACCAGTGTGGCTCAAACTCTGCACAGTCCCAAGGAGGGCTTGTTTTCAGGATTAGCCAAACTCTGAGCCTTTGGAAAATTCTACCTGATAAGACTATTTTTGTAGACCCGAGACCCGGGCCATGTGGTACAAGTTTGATCAGGTAGTTTGTGCAAAGAGTGTGGCTTACGGTGATGCCTGTTTTTCTCTGAGGGCTGGAGTCTGAGGAGCTAAGGTCAGTCATGCAAGTGCTGCATGCCTACATAGTTCCACACATTATTTCTGGGAGAATGAAAAGTCTATTTAATAAGTCTATTATAGCCCCATGTAACTCCACTTCGAGAAGACAGCTGGAAACTTGCACCTGGTTTTTCCTCAACTTCACCCCGGTGCTTTTACCTTTGCTGATATTAGTCTGGATCCATTCTCTGTACGGGTATAACTGTTTTTCTGTGGCCTGGGAGTCCTTCTAGTGAAACACGCAGCCTAAGCACGGTCTTGGGGACTTCCAATGCAAATCAAAAAGGGAATGACAGATAACCCAATAGTAAAAGAGGCCAGAGACTTGAACAGACTTTCATAAAAGAGAAAATCCAAACTACCATGAAGCCTTTCAAAACAGGATCCACATTTGAAAGCTTTGAAAAGATGCAAAATAAAACTATAATGAGATGAGAGAAATATCCATCAACAGGAGCAGAAAGTGTAAATGAAATGTTGCATTCGTACAATAGGATATGCAGTAATGAACATGAACAAAGCACTGCTACGCACAGTAACACCTAGGAGTCCCAAAAGCCTAATCCTCAGGAAGACCAGACATGAGAATGCTTGGTTTAATTAATACAAGCTTCAAAAACAAATCTGTAATGTAAGAAGTCGAGATAGTTAGAAAGAGAAGGGTCTGGAGAGAAAGCTGGGAGTAAATGGGACAAGGCTTGGGGTTTGCTTTTTGAGTATGAGCAGCATGGTGTTTATTGATCTGGATGATGGTTACACAGCTGCATTCATTTGTGATAACTCATGGATTTGTGCCCTTGTGGTGTGAACCTTTCACTGTTTGTGTTATACGTCAACCAAGAAGTTAAGAAAAACTTTAAAAAATAAAGGCCTTAATTAGAATTATGGGAAAAAATCAGTTAAGTGATTCTTAGGGGATGACTGATTATAATGAGAATGTAGCTAATTAATTGGTGGGGCGATACAGGAAATATTAGAGATAAAGAATGCTTAAAGCTTGTTATAAGAAAATGGTAACCAAAAGAATTTCCAGGAACTTAAACATGACAACCTTCTTATACAGTCTTCCTATGAATAAAGTGTGGTCACTAATAACTAAGGAAATAACATCATTCTTTTTACAGATTTTATTTTTAAGTAACCTCCACACCCAACGTGGGGCTCAAACTCATAACCCCAAGATCAAGAGTCACATGCTCTATGGACTGAGCCAGCCAGGCACCCCAGGAAATCACATTACTATCTTACAGAATATTGAATATTTGTTCATGTATTAAGAAGCTTTATCGACATATGTGAAGGCATAACAAATGCACATTGTTTTCCTCTTCTACATTTGTTGTTATAACTTTCTCCATTAGGACTTTGTGTTTGCATTCTGCTCTGATAAGGTTTGTTTTATATTTGGTTTAGTTTTTCTCACACGTTTACTCCTCCACTATCTTTCTCATAGTATTTATCTTCTCCCACTTTCAAATATTTATTTAGGATCTCTATTGTTTAAACACATGCTTCTGGTGCTGGGCTGCCCTACTGAGAACATAGAGAACACTGAGAGTTGGAAACCTCTTTATCTTCTCCCTCAAAAGTGTAGGATG
This sequence comes from Neomonachus schauinslandi, assembly GCF_002201575.2. Lineage (NCBI taxonomy): Eukaryota > Metazoa > Chordata > Mammalia > Carnivora > Phocidae > Neomonachus > Neomonachus schauinslandi. Next base: position 76,701,492 of record NC_058408.1, read on the forward strand.
CCTTCATTTCTTCAACCTTTCTTTCCACCCTTCCCTCCTTTTTTTAACTGTAGTCCCTGTCCCTACTGATTCTAAGACCTGTACCCATATTCTTTCTCTTCCTCCTTTCTTTCTCTTCTAGGATCTCATTCTATTTATTTTATCATCTCCGTTTTGCATCTTCAACCATTTTTTTGTATACAATGTCATTTTCTTCCATCAAATGATATGCTTAGGTCTTCACAGAACTGACTACATAACTTACGGAGTACAGTGCAAAAGAAAATGCAGGGCCCTTGCTCTAAAATTAATAAGTTTTTCAAGTACTAAGTGATAGTAAAGCATTAAGCCAAGGATGAGCCCCCTTTAATGTGGGACCCTGTGTCACTTCACAGATCCCACCTCCATGATACCATCGCTGGGTCTTCATTGACTTAAATGAAAGTCTACTCAATTGCATTGCCCTCTGTAACTGCTCTCCTGCTTTAGTCCTTGTCGTTTCCAGGATGGTAATACAGGATACCCTCTCCTGAAAAGAGATCACATCTTCTTGATAATGCAGTAAGAAGGAGAACGATGGCAAAACTCAGAAAGTAATTATCTTGTGAAAATAAAGTAGCTACTCAGTTTTTAATAGGAATGTGTTATAACAAAATGTGGTCACTCGGTGAGTAGTTACAACTAAGTCATCCTGAAACGAATGTATTTATATGTGTCAACCATCTCATCTATACCATCCAGAGACCTATTTAAGAATCACCTATTTAAAAAAATAAACGCCAATTTTCCTAATGTCATGCTGACTTTCAGCCTGTATTTACTTATAAAACTACCCTTCCCTTATGCTCCACTCCTGAACCTCCCAGATAGATAATGCAGGACTGCCTTGGAAAGGACTAAGGTGGGAAATTTCCTAGAATGTCTGGTATGGGATGAACGAGGGGAAGATAATAGCATGTGGACATCAAGGTGATAGCAGGAGGTAAGTCAGATGGTGCAGGGTCTTGCAAGCCCTCGTTAGAATGTAAGTCTTACACAGAGTGGAATGAAGAGCTTTGTGTGGTTGTAGCTGGGAGGGACAAGGTTTTACTAAAAATGTCTTAAAAGGGGTCACTCTGGCTGTTTCGTTAGAATGGACTGGAGGAAACTCAGGTGAGAGCAGAGAGATCAGTTAAGAGGACATGGCAATAATCTTCAGGAGACACAGTGATGGCTTCCCGAGTGGAAGCAGCACAGGTGTAAAAATAAATTATTGTCCTAGCTAATGCAATAAGACAATACAAAAAAAAACTAAAAGGTATGCATATTGGGAAGGAAGAAATAAACTCTCTTTCTTTGCAGATGACGTAATCATTCATGTATCAAATATGAAAGAATAAAAAACCCCTAGAAGTAATATACAATTATAGCAAGGTTGTAGGATACAACGTTAATACACAAAAGCCAATCAATTCCTTATATGCCAGCAATTAACTACTGGGATTTGAAATTAAAGGCATAATATTATTTAAATAGCACCCAAAAATAAAATACTTAGATAAAAATGTCACAAAATCAGTACAAGATCTAAACTAGAAAGGCTACAGAACTCTGATTAATGAAATCAAAGAACTAAATAAATGGAGAGATATTGCATGTTCATGGATAGGAGGAATCAATGTTGTCAAAATGTCAGTTCTTCTCAACTTGATCCCCAGCTTTCACGCAATCCCAATCAAAATCATAGCAAGATATTTTGTAGATATTGAAAAACTGATTTTAAAGTTATATGGAGACACGAAGAGCTAGAATAGCTAACACAATATTAAAGGAGAAGAACAGAGTTGGAGGGCCAACATTACCTAACCTCAAGACTCACTCTACTTACTTGTAAAGCTATAATAATCAAGACAGTGTGGTATTGGTGAAAGAATAGATAAATAGATCAATGGAACAAAATAAAGAGCCGAGAAACAGACTTCTGTAAACATACTCAACTGATCTTTGACAAGGGAGCAAAGAGTTATTTCAGATTTTTTTTTTATTCTTATGTTAATCCCCATACATTACATCATTAGTTTTAGATGAAGTGTTCCATGATTCATTGTTTGTGCATAACACCCAGTGCTCCATGCAGAATGTGCCCTCCTCAATACCCACCACCAGGCTAACCCATCCTCCCACCCCCCTCCCGTCTAGAACCCTGTTTGTTTTTCAGAGTCCATCGTCTCTCATGGTTTGCCTACCCCTCTGATTTCCCCCGCTTCATTCTTCCCCTCCTGCTACCTTCTTCTTCTTTTTTTTCCCTTAACATATATTGCATTATTTGTTTCAGAGGTACAGATCTGAGATTCAACAGTCTTGCACAATTCACAGCACTTACCAGAGCACATACCCTCCCCAGTGTCTATCACCCAATCACCCCATCCCTCCCACCCCACCCCCCACTCCAGAATTCCTCATATCAGTGAGATCATATGATACATGTCTTTCTCTGTTTGACTTATTTCACTCAACATAATACCCTCCAGTTCCATCCACGTCGTTGCAAATGGCAAGATCTCATTCCTTTTGATGGCTGCATAATATTCCATTGTATATATATACCACCTCTTCTTTATCCATTCATCTGTCGATGGACATCTTGGCTCTTTCCACAGTTTGGCTATTGTGGACATTGCTGCTATAAACATCGGGGTACACGTACCCCTTCAGATCCCTACTTTTGTATCTTTGGGGTAAATACCCACTAGTGCAATTGCTGGATCATATGGTAGCTCTATTTTCAACTTTTTGAGGAATCTCCATACAGTTTTCCAGAGTGGCTGCACCAGCTTGCATTCCCACCAACAGTGTAGGAGGGTTCCCCTTTCTCCGCATCCCTGCCAACATCTGTCATTTCCTGACTTGTTAATTTTAGCCATTCTGACTGGTGTGAGGTGGTATCTCATTGAGGTTTTGATTTGGATTTCCCTGATGCCGAGCGATATTGAGCACTTTTTCATGTGTCTGTTGGCCATTTGGATGTCTTCTTTGGAAAAATGTCTGTTCATGTCTTCTGCCCATTTCTTGATTGGATTGTTCTTTGGGTGTTGAGTTTGATGAGTTCTTTATAGATTTTGGATACTAGCCCTTTATCTGATATGTCATTTGCAAATATCTTCTCCCATTCTGTCGGTTGTCTTTTGGTTTTGTTGACTGTTTCCTTTGCTTTGCAAAAGCTTTTTATCTTGATGAAGTCCCAATAGTTCATTTTTGCCCTTGTTTCCCTTGCCTTTGGCGATGTTTCTAGGAAGAAGTTCCTTCGGCTGAGGTCAAAGAGGTTGCTGCCTGTGTTCTCCTTTAGGATTTTGATGGACTCCTGTCTCACACTGAGGTCTTTCAACCATTTGGAGTCTATTTTTGTGTGTGGTGTAAGGAAATGGTCCAGTTTCATTCTTCTGCATGTGGCTATCCAATTTTCCCAACACCATTTGTTGAAGAGACTGTCTTTGTTCCATTGGACATTCTTTCCTGCTTTGTCAAAGATGAGTTGACCATAGAGTTGAGGGTCCATTTCTGGGCTCTCTATACCGTATAGATTATGTTCCATTGATCTATGTGTCTGTTTTTGTGCCAGTACCATGCTGTCTTGATGATGACAGCTTTGTAATAGAGCTGGATGCCGCCGGCTTTGCTTTTCTTTTTCAACATTCCTCTGGCTATGCGGGGTCTTTTCTGGTTCCATACAAATTTTAGGATTATTTGTTCCATTTCTTTGAAAAAAGTGGATGGTATTTTGATGGGGATTGCATTGAATGTGTAGATTGCTCTAGGTAGCATTGACATCTTCACAATATTTGTTCTTCCAATCCATGGGCATGGAACGTTTTTCCATTTCTTTGTGTCTTCCTCAATTTCTTTCATGAGTATTTTATAGTTTTCTGAGTACAGATCCTTTGTCTCTTTGGTTAGATTTATTCCTAGGTATCTTATGGTTTTGGGTGCAATTGTAAATGGGATCGACTCCTTAATTTCTCTTTCTTCTGTCTTGTTGTTGGTGTATAGGAATGCCACTGACTTCTGTGCATTGATTTTATATCCTGCCACTTGACTGAATTCCTGTATGAGTTCTAGCAGTTTTGGGGTGGAGTCTTTGGGGTTTTCCACATAAAGTATCATATCATCTGCAAAGAGTGAGAGTTTGACTTCTTCTTTGCCGATTTGGATGCCTTTGATTTCTTTTTGTTGTCTGATTGCTGTGGCTAGGACTTCCAATACTATGTTGAATAGCAGTGGTGATAGTGGACATCCCTGCCGCGTTCCTGACCTTAGGGGGAAAGCTCTCAGTTTTTCCCCATTGAGAATGATATTTGCTGTACGTTTTTCATAGATGGCTTTTATGATATTGAGGTATGTACCCTGTATCCCTATACTCTGAAGAGTTTTGATCAAGAAAGGATGCTGTACTTTGTCAAAAGCTTTTTCTGCATCTATTGAGAGGATCATATGATTCTTGTTCTTTCTTTTGTTAATGTATTGTATCACGTTGATTGATTTGCGGATGTTGAACCAACCTTGCAGCCCAGGGATAAATCCCACTTGGTCGTGGTGAATAATCCTTTTAATGGACTGTTGGATCCTATTGGCTAGTATTTTGGTGAGAATTTTTGCATCCATGTTCATCAGGGATATTGGTCTGTAATTCTCCTTTTTGATGGGGTCTTTGTCTGGTTTTGGGATCAAGGTAATGCTGGCCTCATAAAATGAGTTTGGAAGTTTTCCTTCCATTTCTATTTTTTGGAACAGTTTCAGAAGAATAGGTATGAATTCTTCTTGAAATGTTTGGTAGAATTCCCCTGGGAAGCCATCTGGCCCTGGGCTTTTGTTTGTTGGGAGATTTTTGATGACTGCTTCAATTTCCTTAGTGGTTAAAAGTCTGTTCAGGTTTTCTATTTCTTCCTGGTTCAGTTTTGGTAGTTGATACATCTCTAGGAATGCATCCATTTCTTCCAGGTTATCGAATTTGCTGGCATAGAGTTGCTCATAATATGTTCTTATAATTGTTTGTATTTCTCTGGTGTTGGTTGTGATCTCTCCTCTTTCATTCATGATTTTGTTGATTTGGGTCATTTCTCTTCTCTTTTTGATAAGTCTGGCCAGTGGTTTATCAATCTTGTTAATTCTTTCAAAGAACCAGCTCCTAGTTTTGTTGATCTGTTCTACTGTTCTTTTAGTTTCTATTTCATTGATTTCTGCTCTGATCTTTATGATTTCTCTTCTCCTGCTGGGTTTAGCCTTATTTGCTGTTCTTTCTCCAGCTCCTTTAGGTGGAGGGTTAGGTTGTGTACTTGAGACCTTTCTTGTTTCTTGAGAAAGGCTTGTGTTGCTATATACTTTCCTCTTAGGACTGCCTTTGCTGCATCCCAAAGATTTTGAATAGTTGTGTTTTCATTTTCATTGGTTTCCATGTATTTTTTTAATTCTTCTTTAATTTCCTGGTTGACCCATTCATTCTTCAGTAGGATGCTCTTTAGCCTCCATGTATTTGAGTTCTTTCCGACTTTCCTCTTGTGATTGAGTTCTAGTTTCAAAGCATTGTGGTCTGAAAATAGGCAGGGAATGATCCCAATCTTTTGGTACCAGTTGAGACCTGATTTATGACCTAGGATGTGATCGATTCTGGAGAATGTTCCATGGGCACTAGAGAAGAATGTGTATTCCGTTGCTTTGGGGTGGAATGTTCTGAATATGTCTGTGAAGTCCATTTGGTCCAGTGTGTCATTTAAAGTCTTTATTTCCTTGTTGATCTTTTGCTTAGACGATCTGTCCATTTCAGTGAGGGGGGGTGTTAAAGTCCCCCACTATTATTGTATTGTTGTCGATGTGTTTCTTTGCTTTTGTTATTAATTGCCTTATATAATTGGCTGCTCCCATGTTAGGGGCATAGATATTTACAATTGTTAGATCTTCTTGTTGGATAGATCCTTTAAGTAGGATATAATGTCCTTCCTCATCTCTTATTACAGTCTTTGGTTTAAAATCTAATTTGTCTGATATAAGGATTGCCACCCCAGCTTTCTTTTGGTGTCCATTAGCATAGTAAATGGTTTTCCACCCCCTCACTTTCGATCTGGGGGTGTCTTTGGGTCTAAAATGAGTCTCTTGCAGACAGCATATCGATGGGTCTTGTTTTTTAATCCAGTCTGATAGCCTGTGTCTTTTGATTGGGGCATTTAGCCCATTTACATTCAGGGTAACTATTGAAAGATAGGAATTTAGTGTCATTGTATTGCCTGTAAGGTGACTGTTACCGTATAGTGTCTGTGTTCCTTTCTGGTCGATGTTGCTTTTAGGCTCTCTCTTTGCTTAGAGGACCCCTTTCAAGATTTCCTGTAGGGCTGGTTTTGTGTTTGCAAATTCCTTTAGTTTTTGTTTGTCCTGGAAGCTTTTTATCTCTCCTTCAATTTTCAATGACAGCCTAGCTGGATATAGTATTCTTGGCTGCATATTTTTCTCATTTAGTGCTCTGAATATATCCTGCCAGTCCTTTCTGGCCTGCCAGGTCTCTGTGGATAGGTCTGTTGCCAATCTAATGTTTCTACCCTTGTAGGTTACATATCTCTTCTCCCTAGCTGCTTTCAGGATTTTCTCTTTGTCTATGAGACTCGTAAGTTTTACTATTAGATGTCGGGGTGTTGACCTATTTTTATTGATTTTGAGAGGGGTTCTCTGTGCTTCCTGGATTTTGATGCCTGTTTCCTTCCCCAAATTAGGGAGGGAAGTTCTCTGCTATAATTTGCTCCATTATACCTTCTGCCCCTCTCTCTCTTTCTTCTTCTTCTGGGATCCCAATTATTCTAATGTTGTTTTGTCTTATGGTATCGCTTATCTCTCGAATTCTGCCCTCGTGATCCAGTAGTTGTTTATCTCTCTTTTTCTCAGCTTCTTCATTTTCCATCATTTCATCTTCTATATTAATGATTCTCTCTTCTGCCTCATTTATTCTAGCAGTTAGCGCCCCCATTTTTGATTGCACCTCATTAATAGCCTTTTTGATTTCTACTTGGTTGGATTTTAGTTCTTTTACTTCTCCAGAAAGGGTTTCTCTAATAACTTCCATATTTTTTTCAAGCCCAGCTAGTATCTTTAAAGTGATGATTCTGAACTCTAGATCTGACATCGTACTAATGTCCGTATTGAGTAGGTCCCTGGCAGTCGGTACTACCTCTTGTTCTTTTTGTTGAGGTGATTTTTTCCGTCTTGTCATTTTGTCCAGAGGAGAATAGATTAATGAGAGAACAAAATGCTAGCAGAGTAACAACGTCCCCAGAAAATATACTCTAAACAAATCAGAAAAGACCTGACACAGTGGGAAAGAAAGGGAAAGAGAGAAAAAAGAAAAAGAAAAAGATAAAGATAAAAACAAAAACAAACAAAACAAAACAACAACAACAACAAAAACCAGAATGTGATCAAATATGATCAAGCTGGTATATAGATCAGTGCCACACACTAGATTTGGGGTGTATTTTGGTCTTTTAGAAGAAAGTGCCTCCCAAAATTTTAAGAAAGAAAAACTTTTATATGTACAAAATAAGGGTTGATATGATGAAGGGATGGAATATGACTGTAAAGATGGAAATTATAAAAAATTTTATAAAAGGAATTGATAAGTTGTTTGAAAAAAGAAAGGATTTAAAAAAAGGAAAAAGAAAAAAAAAGGGAGAGGATGTGATCAGGCAGGGGAATAGAAAACACCATATACTAGAGATTTAGGGTATATTTTAATCTGTTAGAAGAAACTATCTCAAAATTTTAAAGAGAGAACAACTTATATATATAAGCCAAAAATACGGGTAACTACTATGAAGGGATAGAATATGACTCTAAAAATGAAAAATAAAAATTTTTTTTTTAAAAAGGGATTGATAAGATGTTCGTTGAAAAAAGGGAAAAAGAAAAATCAAAAAGAAAAAAAAAGAAAAAAAGACAGTTAAAAAAAAATTAACTTTGAAAGACTAAAGAATCATGGTAAAAAAGCCATGAATTCTATGTGCAGTATTCCCCTATCGCTGGAGTTCTGCCGTTCTCATGGATCGGTAAACTTGGTCTTGGCTGGCTGTTCTCTCTGATCTTCTGGGAGAGGGGCCTGTTGCCGTGGTTTCCAAATGTCTTTGCCAGAGGCGGAATTGCCCCGCCCTTGCCCCCTCCCGGCTAAGTAATCTGCTCGGGTTTGCTCTCCGGAGCTTTTGTTCCCTGCGAGCTTTCCGTACAGCTTTGGAGGCAGAGAGTGAAAATGGTGGCCTCCCAATCTCCGCCCTGGAGGAGCCGAGAACTCAGGGCCCCGCTTCTCAGTGCAGCCCCAGAGAAAAGCCGTCAGTCACTCCCGTCTCCCCGGTCTCTGGCCACACTCCGTGCTCACCCGGCCTGTGACCGCGTGTTTCTATCTCTGGCACCCGACCCCGGGTGGAGTCTCCAAACCCAGCAGATCCCTGCGGTGCACTCCCACGTGGCTCCTCCCAGGGGAGGAAGGTGAGTCTCCCCGGATCTGCTGCTTGTTGGGTCCCTGCTGGAGGAGCAGTGGCCCGACTGTGCCACAGATCACGGTTTATGGCAACCCCGAGCTGAGAGCCCGCGCCTGGGCTCCGCCTCTGCAGCCGGCTTCCCTGCTCCGATACCTGGGAGCTCTGCCACACTCAGGCACCCCCGGTCTTTCTGTGACCCTGAGGGTCCTGAGACCACACTGTCCCAGAGGGTTCCACCCCCCGCTTAGCCACCGGAGCGACGTCCCTCAGCGGAGCAGACTTCTAGATGTTCCGATTTTGTGCTCCGTGGCTCTATCACTTGCCAGAAGCGGCCGACGGAGGCCCCTCCCCCGCCATCTATCCTCCCGAATATCGCCTCGGATTCACTTCTCCGCACGTCCTACCTTCCAGAAAGTGGTCACTTTTCTGATGAGAGAGTTGTTGCTCTTCTTTTCTTCGATCTCCTGTTGAGTTTGTAGGTGTTCAGAATGGTTTGATCCCTATCCAGTTGAATTCCTGAGAGGAGACGAAATCCAGGTCTCCTACTCCTCCGCCATCTTGCTCCACCCCCCCCAAAGAGTTATTTCAACAAATGGTGTAGGCATAAACATATACACACACAAATAAATCTAGACACAAACATTATAAATCTAGACACAAAAATCAAAGTAGGTCCTACCTGAATATGAAATGGAAAACTATAAAACTCCTAAAAAATAACATAGAGGAAGTACAGATGACCTTGAGTATATAGATGACCTTGGGTATGTAGATGACTCTTTAGATACAACACCAAAGGTATGATCCATAAAAGAAATAATGGAGCTCAACTCCAATAAAATTAAATTTTGCTCTGTGAAAGACCATGTCAAGAAAATGAGAAGACAAGAACAGACTCGGAGAAAATTCTTGTAAAAGACACACCCTACAAAGAACTGTTATCCAAAATATACAAAGAACTCTTCAAACTCAACAACAAGAGAACAACCTGATTTTAAAAACAGGCCAAAGATCTGAACAGACACCTCACCAAAGATGATATACAGGTGGCAAATAAGCATATGAAAAGATGCTCCACATCAAATGTCATCAGGGAAACGCAATTTAAAACAACAATGAGATACCACTACACACCTATGAGAATAACCAAAATCTGGAACACTGTCAATATCAAATACTAGTGAGAAGGTGGAGAAGCAAGAATTCTCCTTCACTGCTAGTGGACACATGAAATGGCACAGATACTTTGGAAGAGAGTTTGGCAGTTTCTCACAAAACTGAACATATGCTTACCATACAACCCAGCAATTTCACTCCTTGGTATTTACTTAAAAACAAAAACAAACAAAAAACCCAACAATAACAAAAAAACATATCCACATAAAACCTTCACACAAAAGTTTGCAGCAGCTTGTGAGTCTTCCTTGTACATCCATTTTACTCAAATAGTAAATTATCTAAATTCTTATCATACTGTGCATATGTATGGACTAGAACGCAAAAGTCATACGAGTGTTGAAGGTCAACTGAGAACTTCCAACTTCTCAGTTGAGGAATCCCATCAGAGGGTGGCAGGATTAGGAAACCATTCTCCCACGAGTCTAAAGTTGGAGAGCACTGGTGAGAATTATGTATTTATTTGGTGGGAGAGGGAACAGTGGTATGCTGGAGGATATTTCACATCTGTCTCTCCAGGGAAGAAAACACCCTGATTTGTAGGGTTTGCCGATCTTCCTGGTGAAAATAATTCCTGGTAGAACTGATTTCAAGCTACCACTGTGGAGTGACCCCACGCAGAATTGGTAAAGGGAGCACTCCCTTGGTTCTCCTCCAGACAGTAGGAACAGGTCCCAGCATACCACACCAGTGGATGGGAATTGGGAAGAGGCTGAAAGTGAAGGAGAATCATGGAGTGTCCTCTCTGCTAAATTTTATCCTGCCAGCAATGGAGCCAGAGACACAGAGAGAGAGAGAGTTTTTAGAACATATGGATTGGGTGTCATGTTATAATATAGAAATTTCACTTCTCAAGCAAGATGAAGGAAAGTCTGTCTCTGAGACCAAACTGAGCTAAAGTGAGTTGGTAAGGATGTAACAATCCGGACAAGAGAGAGAAAGGACTGGATGGAGCAAAGGAAGGACAGCAAAGTGGGAGAGGGATGACAATAAGAGCTCCTCCCATCCCCGATTAATGAATTCATCCAACAGTTCCTTCCTGAGCATTCACACTAAGTAAAAGAAACAAGGAAATCATAGAAGGGGTTGGAAAGGGATATGTGCAATGGGGAAAAATACAGTGGGGGTGGGTGGTATGAGACTAGTGCTGTAATTTTTAATGAGATGTTCCGGTTAAAGTTCCATTGAGGCAGTGGCATCACACTCAAGATTTGAAGGAAATGTCTGAACGACAATTTTATCTTAAGGGTAAATTAGATCTGGTAGCGGAGAACACATTGAACATTCAAAACGGTCCAATGCACAAACTCAGAGTTCCCATTCTCACCTCTTAGGTAGGGGCTGCAGCTGAGAGCAGAGACTACAAGATCATGTCTGTGGGTGTGGAGGGAAAGGGAAGGAGTGTTTGCTCTGCCTGACACTCAGCAAAACGCTCCGGTAGAGGGCAGGAAAAGCAAGGATCAGCGCAAGCACCCCAAGATAAGGGGCTTAGTTGGGTGAGAGTGACACAGGGACAAAGCTGAAGGACAAATATTACCTTTTACACTTTGGCTAACCTTGTCACTGTGAGCAAGGTTTTCAGGAAAGCAGTAGTTCCAGGCTATACTCAAAAACCATGCAGGATCCAGTTAACACGTTTCTCATGAGCCTTTTCTATCTTTCCTCTGTCTGTCAATGGTCATATTCAGTTTCTCGTGTGATCAGAAATGCAAATGTTGTTTTGGAGATTGATTATAGTGTATGCTCCTCTTTACTTGTGTTTAGGGATTCTTGGATCAGATAGTTTAGATCTTTTGGGACTTTGTAACTTCAGATCAGAGGTCTGCTATCTCAGAAGTATCTCCATGCTCCCTCCCACAATGGTTCTTCCCCTTAATGGGTGAGTATAGAGGATATCTCATTTAAGAGTGAGATCTCAGGGTGCCTGCAAGGCTCAGTCCATCAAGCGTCCAACTCTTGATTTTGCCTCAGGTCATGATCTCAGGGTCCACGCTCAGTGTGGAGTCTGCTTGAGATTCTCTCTCCCCCTCTCCCTTTACCCATCCCCCTGCACATGTTCTCTAAATAAATAAATAAAATCTTTTAAAAAAGAAGAGCGAGATTTCAACAGATGTATAAGGGACATCTCTGGCCATTTCATGAAGTAAGTATATTTAATTAGCTTTTGTGTAAATATTTCTTTCTACAGACATTAAAAATGTGGAATAGGTAATTATTTACAATTCTATACCAAAAATGCCTGACTTTGCTGTCTCTCATTGTGATTTGGGAACAGAACACATTATAAAAGTCATACTGATTTTATGAGTTAGTGAAATGAATGAAGAATGCATAATTTGCAAGAAATCTCAAGTCAGTCTGAAAGAGGCAGCCAAATGCAGTAAAAGAAACAGTGGCCCTTTCCTGAGTCAGAAAAACTGGTTTTAACCTTTTACAAGTAACCAGTCTTTTCCTGTGCTGTGATGAATTATCTGCAGTCAGGATTGTAGAAACTATGACATTTATTTAGTGCTGTATTTCATCCCCAAGTTCTCCACGTTCTATTCTCTGTACGACATTCTAATCAGAGACTAGAAGCCAGGGGCTCACAGATGTATTCACTGAAGTCGTAATTACTGTTTGTATCTTATAATCCTAGAATAATCCCAAAGCTTGTAGGGCCACATGAGTTTACTTGAAACATTGCCACTCCCTAAGCAATCCAACAGAAGGAGCACCGTAAACAGTATTACATTTATTTTACACTGATGATGTTCTCTATATCAGAATGATAAAATTCATATGATAGAATCAGTTATATTTGCCTACCTGACTGTCTCTCGCAAGCCTGTGAGCTCTTCAGAATAGAGAGGGTCTCATCTAAGATGTTCAGAACTTGTCTGAGGTTGAGAGAAAGGCATAGAAAGGAAAAGAGAAATCAAAGAGAGACACGTGATGCCATTCTGCTTCAAAAGCTTCTTCATCTCCAATACTTTTGTGTCCAGACCCTCCTTATGCCCCCCTACCCCCAGATCCCCAGTGTACCACTCCCTCTATCCTGTTACCTCCCATGTGATTGGAGCTGTCATTGGTTACCGCCACGTTGAAGACTGGAGATGGAGCAGGGTAGCTGGAGTCTAGAACAGTCACATGACATGTCTATGAGGATTGGGGTAGCGGATACAAAGCCATGAGTTACAGAGCAGACCCAGGCAAAGATTCCCAGGTCATGGGGTGGATGCAAAAGCCTCTAGGATACCCTAGAGGCTACACAGAGGATTCAAACAGAAAGTGTCTGCTAGGCTCAAACTTTCCTTTCTACTCTGAGGAAAAAGCAAATTTTCCACACATTTTCTTTCTTTCGCTCATGAAATTTGAATTCTGTCAGATCACTCATAGAATTGCTACTGTTTAGAGTTTATATCTATCTGTCTGTCTGTCTTCCTACCTTCCTACCTACCTATCCCTGGCTTAAGATTGATGTTAAATGATTGTTTCCTCCTCTATACACCTACCCCAATTTCCAATACTTACCTCTCCCTAGATTTAATTCTTTTTTAATGTGTGGGGGTATACTTAATATTATAAGGAATAAGCAACATATAAGAATATGTGCATAAAATGAATGAATAAACTTTATCATCCAAAGTGAAAATTTTCTTATAGAACATGTTTGGAAGTATTCCTTCCATTTCTTTTTTTAAAAAACAGCTTCAGTAGAATAGGTATTACATCTGGCCAGAGGTTTATTGATCTTATTGATCTTATTAATTCTTTCAAAGAACCAGCTTCTAGACTCATTCTGAGGCCAGCATTACCTTGATCGCAAAACAAAGACCCCATCAAAAAGGAGAATTATAGACCAATATCCCTGATGAACATGGATGCCAAAATACTCACCAAGATACTAGCCAATAGGATCCAACAATACATTAAAAGGATTATTCACCATGACAAGGTGGGATTTATTCCTGAGATGCGAGGGTGGTCAATCAACGTGATAGAGCACATCAATAAAAGAAAAGGCAAGAACCATATGATCCTCTCAAAAGATGCAGAAAAAGCATTTGACAGAATACAGCATCCTTTCTTGATTAAAACTCTTCAAAGTATAGGGATGGAGGGAATATACCTCAATATCATAAAAGCCATCTATAAAAAGCCCACAGTGAATATCATACTCAATGGGGAAAAACTGAGAGCTTTTCCCTTAAGGTCAGGAACATCAGGGGAATACCCACTCTCACCACTATTGTTCAACATAGTACTAGAAGTTCTAGCCTCAGCAATCAGACAACAAAAAGAAATAAAAGGCATTCAAATTGGCAAAGAAGTTAAACTCTCCCTCTTCACAGATGACATGATACTTTATGTGGAAAACCCAAAGACTCCAACCCCAAATTACTAGAACTCATACAGCAATTCAGCACTGTGGCAGGATACAAAAACAATGCACAGAAATCAGTTGAATTTCTATACACCAACAATGTGACTAAAGAAAGAGAAATTAAGGAATCATTCCCATTTTATAATTGCACCAAAAACCATAAGATACCTAGGAATAAACCTAACCAGGGTAAAGGATCTGTCCTCTAGAAACTACAGAACACTTATGAAAGAAATTGAGGAAGACACAAAGAGATGGAAAAACATTCTATGGTCAGGGATTGGAAGAATAAACATTGTTAAAATGTCCATGCTGCCCAGAGAAATCTACACATTCAATGCCATCCCTATCAAAATACCATCGGCATTTTTCACAGAGCTGGAACAAACAATCCTAAAATTTGTATGGAACCAGAAAAGACCCCAAATCGCTAGGAGAATGTTGAAAAGGAAAACCAAAGCTGGGGGCATTACAATGTCTGACTTCAAGCTCTATTACAAAGCTGTGATCACCAAGACAGCATGGTACTGGCACAAAAACAGACATACAGATCAATGGAACAGAATAGAGAACCCAGAAATGGGCCTTCAACTCTATGGTCAACTATTTTTTCAACAAAGCAGGAAAGAATATTCAATGGAAAAAAGACAGTTTCTTCAATAAATGGTGCTTGGAAAATTGGACAGCCACATGCAGAAGAATGAAACTGGACCATTTCCTAACACCACCCACAAAGAGAGACTCAAAATTGATGAAAGACCTAAATGTGAGACAGGAATCCATCAAAATCCTAGAGGAGAACACAGGCAGCAACCTCTTCGACCTCAGCCACAGCTTCTTTCAAGACATATCTCTAAAGGTAAGGGAAACAAAAGCAAAAATGGACTATTGGGACTTCATCAAGATAAAAAGCTTTTGCACAGCAAAGGAAACAGTCAACAAAACTAAAAGCAAACTCTGGAATGGGAGAAGATATTTGCAAAAGACATATCAGATAAAGGGCTGGTATCCAAGATCTATAAGGAACTTACCAAAATCAACACCCAAAAAAACAAATAATCCAGTCAAGAAATGGGCAGAAGTCATGAACAGACACTTCTCCAAAGAAGACATACAAATGGCCAACAGACACATGAAAAAATGCTCCACATCACTTGCCATCAGGGAAATACAAATCAAAACCACAATGAGATACCACCTTACATGAGTTAGAATGGCTAAAATTAACAAGACAAGAAACAACAAATGTTGGCAACAATGTGGAGAAAGAGGAACCATCTTTACACTATTGGTGGGAATGATAGTTCATTCCTTTTTATTGTTTAGTATCCCTCTGCGTGGGTATACCAGTTTGTTACTACATTCACCTGTGAAAGACATTTGGGTTGTTTCAAGTTTTTTACAATTACAGATAAAGCTGTAATGAACATTTTTATACATGCTTTTGTGTGGAAATGTGTTTTCATTTATTTTGAGCATATACCTAAGAACAGAATGGTCAGGTTATATAGAAGGGGCATATTGAACTATTTAAGAAACTGTAATACTGGTCTCCAAAATGGTTTATACTCCCATAAACAGTATATGGGAGTACCAAAATTTGGTATGGTAAGTCTTTTTAATTTTAGCCATTGTAATATGTAAGTAGTAGTGTCTCATTGTGGTTTCAATTTATATTTTCCTAGTGGCAAGTGATTTTGAACTTCTGTTCATGTGCTTATTTGCCATACATATATCTTCTTGTTGAAATACCTATTCAAATCTTTTGCCTACTTTTAAAAATTGGATTGTTTGTTTTTCTTTTATTGCATTTTAAGTGTGCTAGATCCAAGTCCTTAATCAAACATAATATGCAAATATTTTTTTTCCCAGCCTATGACTTGTCTCTTTTTAAGTGTCTTTTGAGGAGCAGTTTTAAGTTTTAATGAAATCAATTTATCAATTTCTCCTCTTATGTATCATTCTTTTGGTATTTGTATTTAAAAAAATTTTTGCCTAATCCAAAATCACATTTTTAACAATACTTTCTTTTAAAATTTTTATAGTTTAGGTTCCACATTCAAATCCATGATCCATTTTGAGCTAATATTTGTGTACCATGTGATCTATTGATTAAAATTCGCTGTTTCATATATGAATAACTTTATTTTGGCAACATTTGTTGAAACAACTATCTTTTTTCTCTGAAATGTCTTTGCAACCTTGGAAAAATCAATTCCTCATAAAGATGTGGAATTATTTCTGAACTCCATCCTGTTCTATTGATCAATTTGTGTATCATATCAATTCCATTATCTAACTTTAAAATATATTTTGAAATCAAGTCATGTGAGTCTTGAACTTGTTCTTTTTCAAAATCGTTTGTGTCTCCTAGTTCATTTGCTTTTCCATATAAATTTTAGAGTTAGCTTGTCAATAGCTACAATAAGATCCACCAGAGAGTTTGTTTGAAACTGTGTTGAATCTATAGATTAATTTAAAGATAACTACACCCAATACAGTGAACACAAAATATTTCTTCTTGAATATGATTTATTTCTCCATTGATTAGGTATTTGTCATTCTTTTTTTAATAGTTTCTGGCATATAGATCTTGCACCCATTCTTTTTAAACTTATAGTTAAGTATTTCCTGTTTTCTAGTGTTATTGTAAATGTATTTTTAAAATATTTCCATTTGTTTTTGCTAACGTATAAAAATACATTTGATATTTTTGCATCCTATGACCTTATTAAACTCACATATTCCTAATAGCTTTTTGGGGTAGGTTCTTTGGGATTTTTAACGATGACAGTTATCTACAAATAGAGGCAGTTTTGCATCTTCCTTTTCAATCTTAGGTCCTCTGATTTTTTAAATTTTTTTTTATTTTTTTGTCTTTCTATATTGCACGAGCATACAGGTGGTGCTATTCAGGTGATGATGCTGAAAGCAGACATCCTTGCTTTGTCCCATATCTCAGGAGGAAAACACTCAGGTTCTCACAATTAAGTATTCATAACTATACCTATTAAGTATTCACACCTAAATCTAAAAATCAGACATACTTATACATAAATATTTTTAAGTTCTTAACTTTTAGACAAATAAAGCAAATCAAGAATTAACTATTAACATAAAAAACTTTGTAGGTATAATATCTCATAGAGATTTCAAGATATTAGTATGCCAGGATACCAAACCAGGTCATTATACAGAGGTAAAATTAGGCTAATGGACTATATGATTTGAGAAAGTGATCAATTTAGCTTTACCTGACCACTGATTTTATTTTTTTTAAATAATATATATTTTACAAAATAAAATATGTTTATTGTAAATGCATTTTATTAGTTTGATTTTTATTTGCTTAAATAGCATTCCATTCATGTAAGCATAATTATTTTTATAATTGAATTTGATGCGACTGGCCTTCCCTATTCTTAAGTACATTTGTCTACATTAGGGGTAAGTGTGGATTTTTTTTAAGATTTTATTTATTTATTTCAGAGAGAGACAGAGTGCAAGCATGAGCAGGGGGAGGGGCAGAGGGAGAAGCAAACTTTCCGCTGAGCAGAGAGCCCGATGTGGAGCTCAATCCCAGGACCCTGAGATCATGACCTGAGCCGAAGGCAGACGCCTAACCGACAGAGCCACTAAGGCGCCCCAAGTGTGGATTTTTCTAATATCCCCAAAGACACCTAAATTTTAGTGGAGTTATATTCTTTTTAGTAAATATAGAAGAGAAAGTTGAGATTCTCTCTATGTGGACAATAATTTCTCAATTTTCTGTTTGACTCCTTTAGGCTCATTTCTTTGTGACACTTTCCTAAGAAAAAATGTAATTCTTGAATTTTAAAAGAATAATTGTTTTAATTTACTCTTTAAAAAATATTAGGCAATTTCTGGTAATCACAAAATGTTAGAAGACATAGCTGGAGGAGTTCTATGTTAAATATCAAACTCTATAGTTGGGTCTTTTCAATAAATAAAACTAGAATTTTTTGACAACAAAGAAATTCATAAATATCTCACTAAATGTGGGCTCTGAAGTTGCTTATTTAGCATCCCATTGTTCCAGCAGAATATTTCAGAAAATAAATTTTCCAAGTCTTTAGGATTCTGCCAGTTAACCTTCTGATTGTTCCAGTGCATATGGTTTTCTCCCATGTATCTCTAGATATGTGAAGATTCCAATCTTCTGATTTCCTCCAAGGCACAAAATTTCCAATCAAGTTGTTAGCCTACTAATTCAAGGTCCACAGACTCTTGAACCATAACTCCCTCCAATGACAAATATCCCATGTGGCTTCCGTGATTTTGGAAATCTGAGCCAGCACTTCTGATCCTGGGAAGACTCATTAAGTCATAATAAGAAGCAAGTTTATAAGCCAAGTTTGGAGACTGGCCTCTCATTTGTTTTGCCTTGAGAATTTTCTCAGAAGTCACTGTGAAGTGAACTACTTATACTTGCTGGCTTTATAGGGGCCCTAATCCAGTATGACTGGTATGTTTATAAGAAGAGGAAGTTTGGACACAGACAGGTACAGAAGGAACACGATGTAAAGACACAGGGAGAAGGTGGTCATCGGCAAGCCAAGGAGAGAGGCCTCAGATGAAACCAACCCTGCCAATACCTTGATGTTGAACTTCTATTTCTATTGTTGAAGACACCCAGAGTGTGGTACTTTGTCATGGCTGCCCTAGTAAGTGAAGGCAGTGACTTTTGATAGGTGCTCCAGAGAATCCCCAGGGTCACCCAGAAGGTGAACTATGTCTATAACCCGAAGCCCTTCTCCTAGCTTCTCCAGTTATTAATTGTACACCCTTAACCAAACTGACCTCCCTGAGCTGGTTTTCTCACCTGTAAATTGGAGGTGATACCTACTGACTACCTCACAGGTCGGCTCTAAAGATTGTATATGCTAATACAAGTAAAAGCACATATAAATTGCAACGTGTCTTCAGAAGCTAACAGTCTTAATATTTTTTAATCTCTTCAACCTACTCTGAGCATCACATGACACAGCTAAAGGCAACTTTGTTCTCATGCTTCTGTCATATACTTAGATACTGACTGAGGCAGCAGATTCTGCCTGTAAATTTAGTCAAAATATCCAAGAGGTTTTTTCTCCCCAAAGTAGTTTTCCATAATTCTATCCCAGTACCTCTCTCTTGGCCGATGCCCCCTCTATTTCCTTCCTCCACTGTCTCCACTCGCCTTCATTGTGCTGTTAAGGACTCTTCTAAACTTGTCTTACCCAAGTGGGGGCAGCACGGGAGGAGGGCAGGGACAAGCCTCAGCAGGGTTAGGGCAGGACTTGTTGAATCTGAGAGTGGATCAACACCCTTATCTTTAGACCTAAAGGATCAATTCAAGACCAATTGGCCAGAATAGGAAAATAGCTATCAACCCAAACTGGTCTTTATCTAGAAATTCCAAAACACACCTCTCTTTGTTTTTTTGAGAGAGCCAACAAAGCAGATCCGGTTTGATTTTTAATCATCTATTTTATTGTTGCTTTAAAGATTAGGAATAAAAATAATACCTCTCCCCTAACCTCTGTGTGTAGAAGGGCACCAAAGTTTGCCAGGTATAGTGGGGCTACTCCAGTATGGAACTTTACATTGGCTAATGCACATGTGGCCTTTTTTCTAGACACTATATATTTTAGCACCAACTCACTTTCACTAATAATAAAAATAACATAAATAAAATACACCTCTTCTAGTGAAACAGTTTTACAAAGACCCAACGTTGCTTCTAAGTGTGATTATTTGTGAAAATTCTTTGTGTTCATTTAGCTTGCTCCTCCACGGTACTGTGTGACTGAGGGCTGCACTGTGGATGGAAAAGTCCTGTGTCTGAAACTAAGGATGTCAGCAATGTACTGTGTCAGATCCCTAACCTCATTCACCACCTGTCTGTACCTCCTACAATCAATTGGATTGGATCTGGGGACATGGAGCTCTTCAGGACATTAACTATGAAATTTACAAAATTGTTGTCCCAATAAAGAAAACTTTACCAGATGCAAAGTTCTGGAATTTTCTTAATTGACAATGGAATTGTTTTTCCTTAATGCTATCGTTTATTTTTCATATTCTTTCACAGTGTTTCTTAAGTTTGACTGTACTATTTTGGTTCTATGAAATAGTTACAGAAATAATCATTACTACCTCTATCACCAATACTATTTTTTTCAATGCTGACATTGAATTCTTAATACACATAAAATAACCTTTTATATCATGTCTTTTTTTTTTTTAACCTAGAGGGAATCCTTCTATCATTGTAAATATTCTGCTTTTCATTGCCATTCAGTCTTATTGGACGTGCATTTATTGAGCATTTTGTAATTGTTATACGAAGGATTGTTAGACATGACCCCAGTCTCACTGATTCTCTCTTTTTTTTTTTTTAAGATCTTATTTATTTATTTGTCCGGGAGAGAGAGTGAGAGAACACAAGCAAGGGGAGCGGCACGCAGAGGGAGAAGCAGGCTCCCAGAAGAGCAAGGAGCCCAATGCAGGACTCAATCCCAGGACCTTGGGATCATGACCTGAGGCCGAAGGCATAGTCTCAATGATTCTTAACCTTTCTATAGATGAAGGATAAATTTGAGAATTTAATGGAAGTCATGGAACTACTCACCTTAGAAATGCACATATTTACATGGGCCCCAGGTCATGAACATCTGTCCCTTACAACATCAGTGTCAACTATTCAGAGTAATGAGGTTTCTAAGAGGAAGTTTCTAGGTTTCTAAGAGGAGTTGTAAAGACAATGTTATCACTCCCAAGTGATAAAGGAACTCTGGAATTTTATGAGGACAGTCAAATAAACTCATTTCCTAAGCACCAAGAGTTGCCTCATGTATTTGTGAAATGATGCAGGAAATAAGCTAATTCATTAATATCTAAAATACTAAGCACGTGCTGAGTGAAAAGCCCTTCACCGTGTTCTATAGTGATATAAATATGTGTTCTAATGAAGTTCATCTTGTTGAATTAATAGAGCATGTTCTGAAGTCATTAAGAAGCAATATAAAACAGTGGAGACATATGAGCCAAAATGAAATTTACTATCACCAAAGTACAATAGAAAATCATAAGAAAAAGAGAGATCAGTTGGGCCTGGGAACTTTAGGAACACTCCACTCCTGCAACAAAAGAGTTTTCCAAAAATCCCTATTCCATTGATGAATTACATTCTTTTCTGTTTAAACTTCATTCTTGGGACAGTGGGAGCCATTGCAAGTTTTCAAGCCAAGAGGTGATACCCTTGAGCTTCAACTTTGGACTCAAATTGGGCTTGTCCAACTGGTTTCATACATGTCAACTGGCTCAAAGAGAGCGGTCGCCTCTGCGTTAATGCTGGATTCAAAGCTGAGCTACAAGATGGGTGTGAGTCTTCAGTTACTACGTTGAAAGCCCTTCTGAGCTGGAAAGACCAGGATTAAGAACAGTGAACATTGGCAGCAAATGTGGGAGGAGGCAAAGAATTATACTCTATGGAGTGAGAGAATTTGAAATATCTGCAAGAGGACAGATGTTTCCGGAGCAAATCATTTCCTGTTCTACCGCATTGCATGCAAATGTCAGAGTGGAGTGGAAGCTCTTAGACTTTTTGATCCAACCAAGGAGCAGTGAAAATGTGAAGGAATCATGAACCACATGCTTCCCTCACTTCTCCCATCTTGTGGCAACAAATAAAAGAAAACATCTCAGAATATGAGGGAAGATTATGGCCACTTCTTAGAATGTGAGTAGGCAGTGGAATCAAATACAGCCCTGAGGCAAGCCCACATTTGATTAATGATCCAGGCTGCACTGTGACTCAGTGGGAAGGCTACTGCATCAATTAGGCGTCTGCACAGAACAAAATTAACATCGACCCCTCCTCTCTCCAAATATAAAAATTAAATTGACATGGATCACAAACCTAAATGTAAAAAGGTAAACCAATAAGGTTTTTAAAGGAAAACAGAATTTCGTGACCTTGGTGTAGACAAAGATTTTTTACGTGTGACAAAGAAGCACCATAAAAGAATTGAGAAATTAGATTTCATCAAAATGAATGGCTCTTTTCACCAAAAGATACCATTCAGAGACTGTAAAAGCAAACTCCTGGGAAACTAGGAGAAAATATTCATGACACATGCATCTAACAAATGACCAATATCCAAAATATAGAGATAATTCCCACAAATCAATAATAAAAAGAGATAACTCAATTAAATTAACCTAAAGATTGAAACAGGAACTTCAAAAGAGGATCAAAATGTCCAGTAAGTCTACGAAAATGTCTTTCATTATTAATCAGGGAAAGGAAAATTAAAACCTCAATGAAATATCATTTCACACCTACCAGAATATTTAAAAATAAAAGGAATGACCGTACTATGTATTGGTGAGTATATAGAAAAATTGGAACTCTCATTTATTGCTGGAGGAGGTGTAAGTTGGCACAACTCTTTGCAAAACTGTGTGTCAAGATCTAATTAACTTAACAGTGCACATATATTAATGACACAGTAATTCCATCCCTAAGAATGGACCTAGTAAAGGTAGAAAGAGATGTCCATCAAAAGACATGGATAGCAACTTTATTCGTAAGTGCTGATAAACTAGAGACCCAACCACCTATCAACAGAAGATTGCATGAATTGTGGCAAATTCGTATAATCGCAAACTATAGAATTAGAAAAAGAACAAACTACTTATACATGAAGTAATGACAGATGGAGCTCACAGAAATAATTTGGACAAAAAAGGCAAGACACAAAGAATACACCCTATAGAATTCCACTGATAAGGAGTTTAAGAATGTGCAAAATGAACCCATAGCTATATAAGTCAGAAAAGCAGTTACTTCCTGACAGAGAGGAAGATATGAAGCTCCAAGGAGCACAAGAGATCCTTATGGAATTTTGGAAATGTTCCATATCTTGACCTGGATGGTGGTTACTCGAGTATGCACATGTTCACAAAGTAATCAAATGTGGAACTGAGATGTATATGCTTTATCGTATGTATACATGGTTCAATAAAAAATCAATATAAGAACACTATCTGTCCTCACCATACTTGACCCCTTAGTGACCCTGAAACCAGCTAGCCACACTTTTTCACAACAGTCTCCTCGAGGGGCCCAAATCTGTTTCCAGGCCTACTTGGCTGCTCTTTGTCCATTCCCTTTGCTAGGGATCTTCGGTCTCCAAGTATTGCCATGCCTCCAAGCCCAATCTGGGACCATCTTCTCTTCTCTGTCTACACTCTTTCCCTGGGTCGGTGGTTTTCAGGTCTCACAAATGCATCAGAGTTAACATGAAGTGATTTTTTTGTTTTGTTTTTTGTTTTTTGGGTTTTTTTTTTTTATGCTAGGGTTTAGTTAGCACCTTAGGGCTTCTGATTCAGTCGATTGGGGCTGGAGTCTGGCCATCTGTACTTAAAAGTTTCCCAGATGATTCCAACGTGTAACCAAAATTGAGAGCCGCTCTTCTAGGTGATCCCATCTGTAGATGCCATTTGTATACCCACATTTGTGCCCACATTGTGTCTACAATATCGTATTTCTTGAACTCTGGTCTCATATGAAAACTGCCTGCTTATAATTATCATCAACATGCCAAATATATAAAAAAATGAATGCTTTGGCATCCTACCTTCCACCCTCATCTGTTCCTTCCTTACACTTCTCATCTATGCAGCTGTCACCATCTTCCCCCCAGACGGTCAGTGCAAGAACATTTGATCACCCTTGTTTCCTCTCTTACCTTCACCCTGACCCCTGCCAAATCTAATGGGTTAGCAAATTCTGTAAGAACAGAGTATATCTTGAATCAGTTCTTCTTACCTTCTCTACTACCACTCTGATCAAAGACTCTATTATCTCTCAATGGAACATTGCAGAAGCTTCCAACTGGTGTTCCTGTTCTCATTCTTACCTCCTTCCCCCCCCCCTTTTTTTTTACACAGTTTCTAGGTTGGTTGTTAAAAACATAAAACAAGTTAAGCCCTCCCCACTCCCCGCTCAAAACCCTTCAACTCTTCAAATGAAATCAGAATTGCTTATCACAGACTAAATGAGCCACATGAGTGGATCCTGTCTCTCACCCTTGCTCATCAGATTCCTGCCACACCAGCCTCTTAGATGTCACTCCAATGTGACAAGTCCTTGTGCACTTCATGGTCTTTGAACTTGCTCTTACCTCCGCCCAGAAGGATTTTTCACTGACTCTTCACAAGGCTGGTGTCTTCTTATCACTCAGCCCCAGCTCTGTCCTCAGAGAAACCTTCCCAATCTATCCTTCCTAAATAGTGTGGCTGTTCTCTTTCACAGAGCACTTTACTTCCTCAAGCCCTTTTTACAATCCACCAAGACTTGTATCCATTTCTTTAACATCTCTGTGCCCCAAAATAAAAGATTCTAGAGAGCATGACCTGGCTCGCCATTTGTAAGATTTTTTTTCCAGCTTCTGAGAGTTTCAAGCATATAATAAGCACTCAAAAGAATAACTGAGGAATGAGGCCTTCAGCAATTGGTTAAATTGTTCATTATGAAAAATTTAAAAGATCATTTCCTAAGTATCTATGTCATGCCCGATGCTATATAGAGTGTATAACTTATCTAATTTTTATAAAAACCATCTGAGAGGTAGGCCACTGTCGTCCTGGTTTTCCAAATGAGAGAAGTGAGAGGCTGAAACTGATGTAAATCCATGGAGACAACAGGTGACTATGCAAGAATTTGGGTTTGACCCTAAAGCCATGTGTTTAGACATGTGCTATTCTTCCCTCTGTCCAGAAACAAACATGAGAAATTCCCACATTATTTTTGGGACGGCATCTGCAGGCTGGTGTCACCTTCGGGATCTTATGGTTCTCTAGTAAGGCTAACACAAAACGCTACTGAAAACACTATCCTATATTTGCTTCTCTAGCTCTTTAAGTTTTCCAAAGCATTTGCTTTCATATTATTTCCTGTGATCTCTATCATGCGTTCATTCATCTATTTATCTGTTATGTCGCTCAGCAGACACCATCTGGACAGGAAAACAGCTTATATTTAAAATATGGAGAATGCCAGTGCAGGGGGACCAATAAGGACCTAGAACAATGAGGAGACAAAACCGCTAACTCTACAGGGAGATTCAAATGTCACCATGGAGGTGACATTTGAAGTGAATCCCATATCTTGAAGAAAAGATACCAAGCAACAAAAGGAAATCAGGACATTTACGTGAGAAACCTACCAGGTAGTTGGGTGGGTATTGTTATTGTTAGAGAGTTTATTACACAAACTAAGGCCCAGTGAATAAGTGTTTTGCCTTGAATCACCCAACATAGGGTTATATAGGTACAACCATTCTTCCTGTCCTTGACCTCTTCTCTCAACATTACAGTCTTATTCAAAGACACTTTCCACACCGGATTTGTGTTTTCATTTGTCCTAATTAAAGACTCAAACATTAATTGCATCAGTGGATTCTGATAATGACTATCCCAAAGACCATGGGGTCAAGGTGGTTTCCATGGAACAATTTGTACAACTCTTAAATTACAACTTTTCTTTCAGCAGCTTATAAATGGCTTTCTGTTATCATTAGAAAAATTTCTTATCATCAGCATAAAAAATAAGAGATAGTAATAATTTAATACATATATTTTTCTCATGTATATTTTAATATCCTCTTTTCATTTGATTTACATTAAATTAATCAGATTTTTTTTATATCCATCAGGTAGTTTACTATTACAAAGTGTATTTGGTATGCTTATGCAAGTGTATAGATGGTTTGGCAATTCTTTTTCTTTCTTTAATCATTTTTTTTCATCAAATATCTATGGATCCTGTACTTTGTTCCAGACAAGGGGTAGGCGCTGGGGATAGAATATTGATTAAACAAGATGGAGCCCCTACAGTTAAGGAGTTTACATGTGTGTGTTGTGTGCAAGGGAAGAGATCTAACAAAGAGCCCATCTATCAATAATCCTATAATAGGGATGACCATAGGGCTCCATTGTAATGCATATAATAGTACCAAGCCCAACATGGAGAGATGATAAACAGTGTCAGGGAAATACAGGCTGAGCTGAGACTTGTATGTACATAAGGACAGTTGCAAGGGGAAAAGGACAGTGAGCAGGGTGAGGGAGGTTAGGGGGGCTGATACAGCACAGAAGGCAACATGTTTCCGCATGGCCTTTAGCATACACTGCACACTGGAACCTAACTCTTCTTTCCTAGTTTATATGACTACCACAATGACCCCTAACAAATCAGAATTTAAGGTACTTATAAAGAAGCAAGAGTGAGTGTGTTTGGCCAATTGGCTGCATTGTCGTGGCAAGAATCGCGGATCTCTTTAAAAGACTCCTAGTGTGCCTTTATGCCCAAACTCTGACCCCAAATCCTTTTCGACTACAGCAAAAGGCCAAGGGAACACATCCTGCGTTCTCTTGTTTAAATGTATACAAACAATGACATGAAAAACACGGTCAAGCTGTTTCCCACCTGCTCGGGAAGTAAATTCAGATTACATTAGGATAGCGAGCAAAACCTTCCCGTTCCACTTTGACAGTTATGAGAATGTACCACTCTCTCCTCTTTTCAAAAATCTCCTATTGTCAATGACAAGCAACCAGAGTTGAGTGAAGCTGAGATATTAGGAACATAAATATATGCAAATACATGTGGTACTTGATATACCCTAACTTTTTCCTAGTTTGTTCAAACCAAGCAAATCTAGTTAGTTGTATTATGGTACTTGGTGAAAAGTTGATGGGTTATAGCCTGCCATTGTGTTCTTTCCAGCAATAATTATTTCTTCACTATTTCTGAACGCAATTTAAGTGCTACTAAAAAAATGATGATTCCTAAAAATAAATTGCAAACTATTTTAAGAAGTCAAAACAGGATCCTTTTTTTCTCTCACTGTAAGCTACGGGTGCTCATGGTGGTTGTAAAGGATCAACTGTATTTTTAAATATTAATTTTTTAATGCACAAGTCATTTATTAACACAATTACAATGTTTAAACTCCAACTAATGATGTTATATGAAGAAAATGACACCACCCATATGTTTTTAAAGGGCAGTGGCTGGGGTTTTCTATATGAGCTAGATCATTATCTGCTGAGTTAGAGACCCTGATCAAAGACCATAATATAACACTAATCCTTGCTGATCACATTCATTTGCAGAAGGTTATGTAAGTACCCATTCAGAATAGTTTATGTGCTGTACTTTTAAAGAACAAGAGGAGGTCTTTTGTCATCTTAGACCCCTTTATCTGAGCTACACTACATAATCGCTTGTCTTATACCTTTGGGTCAACATTTTCCATATGTCTAAGCTATCAAGAATCATTTTTAATGTTTCCTAAATCACTTTTAAGCATAACTCCTTTGGCCAATATTTGTGGTTGTTAGAAATTAAAGGTGTGATCTCAGTACTATGTGAAAATCAATGCAGTATTTGATTTTTAGGTTTGTCCTCTGATAATTAGATGATATCCAGATATAAAGATTTATGGAATGTTATCAGCGGCTGAGTAATTCTGGCCATTATTGGAAGTTTTGTATATAAGAAGCAAATGCAACGTTAACCAAGATACTAAACATCAAGAGAAATATAACCTTGTTTCTGAGGAGACCGTGAGTATGACTTCTGCTGGGCAATATTCACATTTGAATTATTGAACTCATTGCAACTCTTGCATTTCTTAAAAGCTTTCATATTTGTTGCATATTCCTCTTTATAAATGTGTCTATTTAAGTTAGGGCTCATTCTTCTAAGATCTTATTTATTTTTTCTTGGATTTTTTTATTTATATGTGAAATTATTAATTACTAGATGATAGATTTGCTTATTACTTCCAGCATTTTTATAGCGAGTGCCTAATGTGAACATTTCTCTCTCTTATTCTTCCTTTTGAGAAGCAAAAATCAGTCCTCTAGCATCATATGGGTTAGCTGTATTACTATACTATATTAAATAATTTACTTTTATCCAGGTGCTATTGAATCAAACTTTATTAAAACAGTTGCTAAACTTCAGAAGCTACTAATGAATTTCTTCAAATTATACACCCCTCCAAACAACTTTGGACCAAATTATATAAACCCCTGGTGGATGTCCCAAGCAGTTCCTTATAGGCATTGGCCTTAGGTCATCCTAAAGAAGCGTTATAGTGGAGAACATAATCATTGGAAACAGACCACCTAGTCTCAAACATGGGATCAATTGTTTTCAACCTACCTATTGGGGAAGCCCTTTTTTTTTTTAGCCTTGCCTTGTTTATCCATAAAATGGGGACTGAAATGCTATCTACTTCAAAGGCTTATCATGAGAATCAAATGGGATGACAATAATAATAACTGTATTTATTCAGTGTTTATGACATGCCTATCATGTTGTTAAGAACTTTCATTATCTTCATGGGTTTTGATAATAACTTTGGGACATGCACCATTACTTGCTGTATTTTCTCAAACAGAAAACTATCTCAGTGAAGGCAACTAACTTCCACACTCAACATGCTGGACACACTCCCCAGTACACAGTGAGACCTCTGCAAATGTTAGTTACTGGTATCATCTTAGAGCTGGTCCATGGGCATTTTGAGCACACTTAACCTGCCCCTGAACATCTTTGAGCCCATGTTTACGACTGGGTTGTTGGGACATCCTAAACTTAAACCATAGGTTAAGTGTCCTCACTTTACAATGCCAAATTACTTAATGAGGCAATAGATGGTATAAAATTATGGCTCCTTGAAATACATGGTCAAACCCTTCTGGCTTGAATGTTAAAACACTGCTGGTTGGTCTTTATGTACGAGTTTGTCCCTTTCTAAAATATCTTTGTAAAGACATGGTTAAAAATCCATTTGTAAGGGACACTGTTATATCTAATCCTACACTAAATAAGTGGCCAAACTCTCAGACCAGAGGGTCAGACTGAGGTCTGGAGAGCTTCAGTCTGGCTTTCCTGTAAGTTGCAAAGTATGCTAAGTGTTCTACATGAATTATGACAACTGGTCATACTGCCTTTGTTGAAACATCAGCAACTGAGAAATCACTACTTTCCATAGAATCCCACTTGAGTCCAATGATCCGAATCTTACAAAGCTCTTCATGATACAGAATTAAAATCTTTCCATGTGTGACCTCCAAATATTGCTCCTAGTACTCAGTAGTTTCTTTTTTTTTTTAGATTATTTATTTGTTTATTTGAGAGAGAGAGAGGAGAGAGAGAGCACGAGTGGTGGGAGGGGCAGAGGGAGAAGGAGAAGCAGACTCCCCACTGAGCAGGGAGCCCAACATGGGACTCGATCCCAGGACCCTGAGATCATGACCTGAGCTGAAGGCAGATGCTTAACTGACTGAGCCTCCCAGGTGTTACAGCACTTAGTAGTTTCTTAACAAATATTATTGAATGACTTATTTCTGATGCATAAACATGAATTGATTTAAGACTGTCCGCCATATGGCGTCTCTTCAAATATTTGAGGACAAATATCACTTCTCCCTTGAGGCTTTTTCACCAGCTTAATATCTGAAGCTTCTCAAACATGTAGTTGGTGATTACAACATAGAAGGGGGTTTAGATGTTCTGGGTCTAATGTCAAATAGTTTGTCTATGCTGAGAAATAAGTGATAATTGCCATCACAAGATCAGAAAAGTAAAGGGCTATAAAAGTGGTCCTTTGGAAAAAGTTTATAAATTGTAATTTCAATAAAAATGGAAAAATGGAAAAGAACATCAATTTAGTTCTAATAAGTTTGAGTGTAAGGGGGATTCTTTATTGTCCAAGAGAAAATGCTGACCAGCTGCCCCAAGCACCACATGTTGACAAGCAAGGCTGGTAAATTTTAAATTGGGCAACCCAGTTTTTCCAGGTAGCTCAGAGTAAAAAAAATTCGTTCATTCATTTTATAGCAAGCACATTTTGTCACTGGGCAGTATTTCTTTCTAACTACAAGACGCCTAACAATTCTGGTGTTCTAGTTTTACTTTTCAGATGAGACCTTTTTAATTTTATAAATGGTACTATATACACTATAGTATATACACCAAAGGAACGGTATTCTCCGCCTTGTTTTTACAATCCACCCAAGATAACTTTTCATATAAATACATACATACCTATCTCACTTTTTTCTCTTCGGGGAGAGAGTGTTATCGTATTTTCTTCTTTTTATTTTTTAATTTAAATACAACTGATATATAACATTTATACCAGTTTTAAGTGTACAACATTAATGATTCGATATTTGCATATACTGTGAAATGATCACCCCAATAAGTCTAGTTAACATACATCGCCACACATAGTCACAGAATTATTTTTTCTTATGATGGAAACCTTTAAGATCTACTCTCTTAGCAACTTTAAAAAATACAATACAATATTATCATCACCTA
This sequence comes from Neomonachus schauinslandi, assembly GCF_002201575.2. Lineage (NCBI taxonomy): Eukaryota > Metazoa > Chordata > Mammalia > Carnivora > Phocidae > Neomonachus > Neomonachus schauinslandi. The sequence goes on from NC_058408.1 coordinate 76,731,913, forward strand.
TAGTCTCCGTGCTGTACATTATATCCCCCTGATTTATTTATTTTATAGCTGGGAGTTTGTACTTTTTAATCTGCTTCTTCCATTTCATTCCTCCTCCACCTCCCTGCCTCTGGTAACCACCCATCTGTTCTCTGTATCCAGGAGTTCAGTTGTTTTGCTTTTTGTTTTGGTGTTTTTGTTTGTTTGTTTGTTTTAGATGCCACACATAAATGAGATCATACAGTATTTGTCTTTCTCTGACTTATTTCACTTAGCATGATGCCCTTGAGGTCCATCCATGTTGTCCTCTATGGCAAGATTTCCTTCTTTTTAAAGGCTGAATAGTATTTCAGTGTGTGTGTGTGTGTGTGTGACATTTTCTTGATCGATTTATCTATCAATGGACACTTACATTTCTTCCATGTCTTGGCTCTCGTAAATAATGCTGCAGTGAACATGGGGGTGCAGATATCTTTCTGAGTTATTGGTTTTTGTTTTCTTTGGCTAAATATTCAGAAGTGGAATTGTCGAATTATATGATAGTTCTATTTATAATTTTTCTGAGGAACCTCCGTACTGTTTTTGCACCAACTTACATTCCCACCAACAGTGAGTGCCCGAGTGTTCCATTTTCTCCACATCCTTGCCAACACTTGTTGCGCTTGTTATTTCTTGTCTTTGATAATAACCACACACAGGTGTGAGGTGATATTTCATTGCAGTTTTGATTTGCATCTCGCTTTTTTTTTAAGCAATATGCATGACATTCTGTTGTATGGTTTACACAATAATTTATAAGATTATGTTCTCTGCTGATAGGCACTTAAGTCATTCCCAATCTTTCCTAGTATAAACAATGCTGTAGTGAACATCCTCGTACATATAGATGGTTTTAGACACATTTGTGGTTATAGACATATTTGTGGAATCAAGTAGAGTGAAAACATGCGAAGCATTAAGATACTTATGCTGACATCCACATGTCCCAGTTTATTGCCCAACAGAATATAATCAAACCTAAGCCTTTCTCTACTTTGCATGAAGGTAAAATTAGCACAAAATACAAGTATTATGAAAGTATAATGGGCTAACCATGGCACTGGTTACTCTTCTTTTTCAGGCAAGACAAAAATGTGGTTGCTATTAACAGTGACAAGTTTGATATCTACACTTGGAACTACACATGGTTACTTTGGAAAATTACATCCTATAAGCCCTGAAGTGACTATGAATATTGTAAGTTACCAGGGTTGGGGATGGGGAACCTATAGAACCAAGAGCAACTGCCATGACTTAGAATCATGGTGAGTTGAAGCTTTTACATGACCGATCAAGAATAACTAACAGCGGGACGCCTGGGTGGCTCAGTCACTAAGCGTCTGCCTTCGGCTCAGGTCGTGATCCCGGGGTCCTGGGATCAAGTCCCACATCGGGCTCCTTGCTCAGTGAGGAGCCTGCTTCTCCCTCTCCCTCTGCTGCTCCCCCTGCTTGTGCTCTCTCTCTCTGACAAATAAATAAATAAAAATCTTTAAAAAAAAAAAGAATAACAGCATCTACTTACCAAACGCATTTAAAAACTCAACTAAAATTAAAAGCTTTGTTTTTCCTCATCAGAGTCAGATGATCACCTATTGGGGATACCCAAGTGAAGAGTATGATGTCGTGACTGAAGACGGTTATATACTTGGGATCAACAGAATTCCTTATGGGAAGAAAAATTCAGAGAATATAGGTATAATCCTGTCTCCCTTCCTCTTTCCTTCTCTCTTTTCTTCCCTTCATTCCATCCTTGTTTCTTTCCTCCCTCCCTTCCTCCTTTCATTTCTCCCTAAGGACTTAATGAGTCTTGCTCATTCTGGAAATGCAGCAATGACAAAACCTTATCTCCAGTCTTCAAAGAGATTACCATCAAGTCAATGAGATGCATGAACAGATGGTTATAATATAATAATATGTGATAAGTGCAAGGCTAGAACTCTCCAGAGGATATTGAACTGGAAGTTCTGGTAAAGGTGCCTAACTCAGCTAGTGGAGGTCAAGGAAAACTTGCTATAGAAATAATAACTAAACTGAGTCCTGGAGGACCAGGAAGCGTTAGCCAGGATGTGTGTTACAGTAAGGAGGATGGGGAGGCGATCTGAGGCTCATTTCCTAAACAGATAAAGGTCACTTAAATAAAAATTTATCTTGTTTTCATCGCAGGAAAATTGTGAAGTACAAAAAGAATAAAATTAAGCAACATCACCTATCACTTTACCACTCACAATCCACTTAAATTAACATCACGCTGAACTTCCTTAGAATATCAGTTTCTCAATAGCTTTCTGAGGTATAATTGGCCTACAATAAACTGCACATGTTTAAAATGCACAATCTGATACATTGTGTCACTTGAGAAACCACCACCATGATTAAGATAATATATTCAAATATTCAACTCAATCAAGCAAACGTATTTAATTCTACTCGTCTGAAAGCCTATTTCCGTCTTCGTGTTTATCTGAGAATGAGGAATGAGTGTATAAAGCTTGGATACGATTTTCTCCCTCAGGCCGGAGACCTGTTGCATTTTTGCAGCACGGTTTGCTCGCATCAGCCACAAACTGGATCTCCAACTTGCCCAACAACAGCCTGGCCTTCATTCTGGCAGACGCAGGTTATGACGTGTGGCTGGGCAACAGCAGGGGAAACACCTGGGCCAGGAGAAACCTATACTTCTCCCCAGACTCAGTTGAATTCTGGGCTTTCAGGTAAAGAAAGGGGACAAGGAAAGATGGACAATGAAAAATAAACATTGAGTCTAAAAAGCATGGGTATTCATGCGTGCATATTCCAGTCCAGTCCCATTTTAATATATTACACTCTCAGTAGGAAAAAAGCAAGTCATTTTTATCCTAATACCTTCTTGGATTCTTCCATACACCTCAGTCCAAGGGTAGCTTTTCCTTCACATTTTCTATGATCTCGGTACGCATGATTAGCCCGATTTCCTGAGTATGCTTTTCCAAATGGAATGAGCGAAATGACCGAAGCATGGAAATTTGCTGCCTTCAGCAGATTCCAAAAGGAACATCTGTGGAGATTTGGGAGGATGTCCAAACTCAGTTGGGGGTTCAAGAACCCGAGTCACCATCGAAAGTGAGGTGGGGGGGGGAGCGTGAAATTTGGACACCGTGGAAAGCTTTTCAAAGGTTTCCTATCTCTGGCCCTCTCGTGCCCCATTCCTGGAAAGTGCTGATGGAAGGGGGAACAGAAGAGATTTCGGTGATGATGCTGAGGCACAGAAGGGCTCTGAGTGTTCCAAGGCCTGAAAGGAAGCCCATGTCTCTGGAGTGGTGAGAAAGAGAGATAGGTCAGGTGGGCTCCGCGTGCAATGCTGAGGGCCTCAGAGCTCACCCTTCACACAAGGAGAAGCCACTGAACAGTTTCCAACAAGGCAGTGGCAGAATCCCGTTTTCATTTTCAAAAGATTATTCTGGCTGATCTCTGGGGAGTAAAAGAGAGGGCGATATGACTCATCTCAATTGGCGCCAGAACACTGCATACAAATGATGATTAAGTCTGACATTCATTTTTAAGGATAGAAAGAATCCCCACCTACAGATGCTCTCTTGTTTGGATTAAGTTGCAGCTGTAATGTTCTGCTTCAGAAATGATGTCAGCTCTTGATAAGAAGCCACGCCCCTCAAAAGCACCTGATACTAACTAATGGTCTATAAGAAGCAATGCTTAGAGAATCCAGTTTTCTCTTTCTCAAAGAGAGGTTTAGCTATAAATATGCTTGACTTTTAGAAATTACGGCAAGGAAATGTATTCAGTTTTATTTTGTCTTTGTTTTTCTTGCAGCTTTGATGAGATGGCTAAATACGACCTTCCAGCCACAATTGACTTCATTTTAAAGAAAACTGGACAGGATAAGCTACACTATGTTGGCCATTCCCAGGGTACCACCATTGGTAGGTAAAAGCAGCTGAAGCAGGTGGTTTTGTTTGTATAGACCCAGGCATGTTGGTCATCTTGCTAATTGCTTTCCATTCATCATATAAAGGAATGGCTACAACAATCCAGTGATATAGGGACAATTACTATTCCTATTGTATATATGGGGAAACAAAACATGAGGGTAGATAATTTGTGCAAGGTAACACAGGTAGGGCAAATAGGGTAGCTCAGATACCAGCTCAGGCAATCTGACTCCCAAACCCATGCTTTGAGATACTGCACCTCCTGGCCTCTGGACTGAATGTCTTCCATATATTCAACCACATTTATGGAGCACCTGCAATGTGTCCTAAGAATATAGCAATAAATAAAGGAGATGAAAATTTCCATCCTTGTGCTACAGATACTCTAGTGGGGAGGCAGAGAAAGTGACAAGGATTAAAAAGTAAAATATAGAGTAGGTTAGATAATGGTAAGGCTATGGGAAGCAAATAAATCAGGAAAGGCTATTAAGGAGCATCGGAGGGGACACAGCGAGTTCATATAGAGAATACCACCAGCTCTCTGAGTAAAGGCATGAAGGAGGTGGGCGGTGGGGGTGAGCCATGTGTACACCTGAAAAACTGATGTTCTGGGAAGAGGGAATGGCAAGTGCAAAAGGTCTGAGGTTGCAGCCGGTTCAAGGAAAGGTGATGAGGCAATTCATTGTATGGCTGAATCAGGCAGAAAGCAAGAGACGAGATGGGGGCGCGGTCTAAGGAAGGAGGACTATTCAGGGCTTTTTGGCTGTTACGGGGATTTCAGCTTTTACTCTGAGTAAAAAGGGAAACCAGAGTAGAGTTTTGAAGACAGGAGTACCAGGATCCGACCTCAGGATCCTCAACAGGATTAGAAGTTACACGGTCCTGTTAACAGGATCCCCCCAGTTGCCAATGGGGAGAAAGAACTGGGTAGAGGAACTAGGGAGAGGACTCTTAGAGGAACCCATGCGAGGCATGATTGTGACCTGGATGCGGGTAGGTAGCTGTGGTGCACGGTTAGGTTCTAGATGTGTTCTGGAGGTGGAACCTACAGGACTTGCCTCCACATTGGATACAGGGTATAGGGAAAGAGAGGAGTCAGGGATGACACAAGATTTGTGGCCTGAGTACCTAGAGCAATGGAGATGCCCAACCCACGAGGGGGACGGCTGTGAGGAGGGCTGATATGGTCCAGGGGCACAGGGGCTCTGTTTTCTCGCTGTTGGCTGTCAGATACCTGTTGGAGATCTAAGTGGAAGGCCAGGCAGTTGAGTAATGATACAAATCTGGAGTTCAGGGGAGAGGACTGGACTGAAAACACAAAATGTACGTGAGACAGGATGCAATAACCAATGGAGTGAGTTCAGACAGGAAAGAGGAGGAGCCCGAGGACTAAGCCCTGGGCTGCTCTTAATTTAGACGATGAGGAGGAACCAGACAAAGGAGCTGAGGAGTCATGGTGACAGTGCTATGAGGAGCCAGGAGTCCCTGGTGTTCTGGAAGTCAAGGGGAGGACGTGTTTTAAGAAGGAGAAGGTGGTCAACTGTGGAAGAGGCTACTGATGAATCATGTGAACTGAAGTCTAAGAAGGGACCATTGGATTTGGCAGCCGGACAGGTGTAGGGAACCTTCCTAACAGCAACCTCAGAGGAGTGGTTGGGATGAAAGCATAATCCAGTGAGTTCAAGAGCTCACGAGAGAAAGCTATAAATGGAAGGAAAAGGGTGGAAGCAGAAGGGGAAGATGGGGTCACAGGGGAGGAATAACAATGTGTTTTTATGATAGTCCCTACTCTCAGCTGATAACCTGAGTCCCTGCCATGAAGCTGAGCAATCAGAGCATCCATACATAGACATCTATGCAGGGAAGTAGATGAACTTGGTGGCGGGCACATGGATCTCACCTATAGAATTTTAAAGAGTTTATTTTTTTATTTGAGAGCGAGCGAACATGAGTGGGCAGAGGGAGAAGCAGACTCCCCGCTGAGCAGGAAGCCTCACATGGGGCTCAATCCCAGGACCCTGGTATCATGACCTGCGCTGAAGGCAGATGCTTAACCAACTGAGCCACCCAGGCACCACTCACCTATAAAATTTTAGAGAAAAATGTCAGTGACAAAGAGCTTCCCAGTGTCCTTTGTCATTACATCATAGGCCATGTTCCCAAGGAAATGAGGATTAGTATTCAGGGTGTTTTATAAATAAACACTGCTAGGGTAAAGGGCAGAAAAGCAGGACTAGGCAGAGAGAGAAACTGGGACGTGACACGGTCTCAAAAAGGTCTCTGCCAGCTCTGTATGAGATGGCTCTTCAGAGTCTTTGAGTGGGACTAGGTGACCCACTTGCTGATCAGCCATTCAATGCAGACTGCCCTGGGAAGGGATTCCCTTGAATTCTTTGAGAACCTTGGATTCTCTTGAGCAAAAGAAAAATTAGAAAGGAGTCACAAACTTCCCTGCTCTAGGGTTGAATAAATGTCTCAGACATGAAGAAGAATCTGGACAGTGCAGCACAGCATCAATCACATGTGGTCAGCAATCGACTCAAATCCTTTTTTTTTTTTTAAGATTTATTTATTTATTTATTTATTTATTTATTTATTTATTTTAGAGAGAGAGAGCATGCGCGCATGTGCACAGGGAGACAGGCAGAGGGAGAGGGAGAATCCCAAGCAGACTTCCCACTGAGCAAGGAGCCTGACTTGGGGCTCGATCTCACGACCCTGAGATCCATGACCTGAGCCAAAATCAAGAGTCGGACACTCAACCAACCGAGCCACTTAGGCACCCCTCAAAGTCCTTTGTTAAAAAGGGGGAGATGTTCTAGATTACTAAAATTGACTCCTTCAGTTTCCAAAACCATACAAAAATTTCATTATTTTGGAGGGAAGTCTGCCTTAACTTATGACACACTGCTGCATTTTTAAAGAGCACCCATTGAACAGAGTTTAACCTTTCCTCGATGATCTAAGGTTATAAAATTATTGCCTTGAGATGCAATGCAACAATTTCCTAGGATTTATTGAGATGAGTAGAACTGACACTAAATGACACCAAACTACCACTCTTTGGAGCCATTTGAATTTTGAACATTCTATTCTTCTTTGTCACTAATGGATACCTTGTCATTGCTGTCGCCACACTCATAGATTTCTGGGAGGTGTTTCTGCTTTGAATTTGCATCTTTTAATCTTCTGTGTACTGGAAAGTCAGATAAGTATCCTTGTTAGGATTGTGTCTCAAATAGGATTGTTTATTCTGAGCAAGCAAACGTATTCGGGGAAGTCACCTGTCCTGACAGTGAGGGGACACCCAAGCCAAGTCTTCAAGTGTGATTCTTGCTTTCTCTGGGTGATAGGCTTGCTGTAATCTGCAGAATTAGGCAACCAAGAGCACCATTCTTCCTTAAGCAGAATTGGGCTGAGGTAGGTGAGGTAGGTGTTTACATTTGAAAGTCTTTTTTATTTTTTTCAGGTCATTCTTGTGTCTAATCAATATGTCATTATAAACCGTGGGGAGAGATTATCCTATGTAGTTTGATTGTATAGAGTTTAGCTTAAAAACTCTTTGATCACATCCCAATCTACTAATATGCTACCATTCATAAGACCAATTAATTACAGTCAAGATTTGAGTATATTTACCATGCGGAGATGTTTGAATTATTGTGTCTAGTCACTTGTCCAGCATTTACAATGTGCCTAGTGTCCTGGTAAATGCCTTCTATAACTCACTTCACTTGGTTCCTAAAAAAACCTACTGAAGCACTCATTATTATTAGCCCCATATTTCAGATGAGGAAAATGAAGCTCATAGTGCTTAAGTGATTTGTCCAAGGTCACAAAACTAGTAAACCACATAGCCAGGATTCAAATCTTGTTTGGTCAGATTTAAAACTTTTTCAATCTTCCCACTTACATACCCTACTCGTATTAAATGCTAATTATCTCATTGTGATGACATGAATTTGAACTCATCAAAACCTATATGTAGTATAAATAACTCTTTATCACCCCATGCGAATCGTAAGTTGGCCTGTTTTCTAAAGTCAGATGAAAGAATTTATTTTAACTTTTTACAAGTTCTAGCCTCATGCATGTTCCTAGAGAGAATCTATGAAAATAAAACAAATATACTAAGATTTGATCCACTCTGAACAAGCAGAGGTGGTCATTTTCTCTCTCTTAGTAAACGGCACTGAGTAAATCCAAAATAATGTCCACTTGTAAAACACACACACACACACACAGCCCTTCTTCACTGGTTCCTTGTCATTCTGTTTCAGGTTTCATCGCCTTTTCTACCAATCCCAAGCTGGCTGAAAGAATCAAAACCTTCTATGCATTAGCTCCAGTTGCCACTGTGAAGTACACCAAAAGCCTGCTAAACAAACTCGCGCTTATTCCTTCATTCCTCTTCAAGGTATGTGATTGTCTTTAACTGAATCTAAGATATCAAATTATCCTTGGTCTCAGACTGATGGAAAGAGAAGAGAAACACTGCGCGGACAACCATGTTTCTGGCCAAGAATGGAAATGTGCACATGCGTGTTTTAGTTCTTGACTAGCACTGACCATGGTTGAATCCCCATTAAAGCCGCTGAGATCCCCCTTTATTTTTGCATTCTCAGTTACTTTATATGGGTTAGCAATACCGGGAGTGTTGGTCCCCTTCACAGACGTTTTGTTTCCTTCATAGCTGTATGAAAACCATGATTCAGGGAAGGAGAAATAAAAACAAAACCAGTCAAAGAAGAAGCCTAAATCACCTGCGCCAAGAAAACCAGAAACAGGAAGGGTAGGAAAAAAAGCGAAGGAGAGGGAAAAGGAGAAAGAATGCTCCTTGAGGCAAGCACCTTGAGACCCTTCATCAAATGCCCTTGGCTTTCCAAAACTTTTCCTAAGAGCTTCCCCTTTAAATGGGGTTCCAGAGGGCAGGAGTGTGGATTGCAATAAGCCGTAAATATTAAGTGTCTTGTATAAGTAGGCACACACCAGAGGGAATTAATGATCTTTGTTTTTCCAACACTTAATCACCTACCGAAACCAACGCACCCAGACACCGACACAACTTCCTTCAGGAAAACAGTTTTACTGCAGGCCCTAGAACGTAATGATGCTATTTCCTTCTGTGGTTTTGTGCTATTCATTTCTTTTCACTCTGAACTAACCTGTATGTTGAAAGCCTGAGACTTTATCTACAAACTATATTTGTAAAGCTTTTGTTCAAAACGTGAAAATTTGGGATGACTTTGAGTATCATGACTGGCTGCATTAATGCAGGTGTTTCTTTCCTACTTGTGCTCAGATTTTCTGATAGGCAGTGTAGATAGTTGGTTTAAAAATAATAATAATAAGTGTTAGACCTTAAGTCAGAGGCTTGAGGTTTGGGTCAGGATGCTAGCTTTATAGAATTTATGAACTTTATAGTCAGATCTAGTTAGCACAAGATCCCAACTATTTCTTAGTCTCCTGTTTCCTCATGTATAATATGGGGATAACCAAATGTCTTTTCCTCAAGAAGAGTTGAGGCAAATCCTTCCAAAGGCTTTGCTGAAAATATGGCTGAGTCACCATTTCGGCTCCTGATCTTTTCACGTTTTATTGCTGAAATCACACATCTTGACACTTAGTTATGACATCCTGCCACGTTGTTTTATGATTTTATTTCATAACACTTTTTAACCCAACTAGACTGTAACTCTTTGTGTCTTGTACTTCTTCTCGGCAGCCACTACGTTTCTCAACGGAACAGTAAATATTCAATGTTGGTCATCTGCCCTGTCTATTCCCCAACTTTATTGTGGGAATTAAATGAGAAAAAGTATATGAAATTCCTGAAACAACATAAAGAAATATGAAAATCTCATCAGCCAATTCACACCTGTACCAGTAAACTAGACAAATTAATGAGTCTTCTCCGCTGCTTAATTTTTACAATCCTCTACCGATGCTTTTATTTTTCAGCTTATCTTTGGTGACAAAATATTCTTCCCACACCAGTTTTTTGAACAATTTCTTGCTACTGAGGTGTGTTCCCGTGAGACAGTGGATCTCCTCTGCAGCAATGCCTTATTCATCATTTGTGGATTTGACACTAAGAACTTGAACATGGTTTGTATGCATTGACATTCCTTTTTTTTTTTTTTTAAGATTTTGTTTATTTATTTGACAGAGAGACACAGCGAGAGAGGGAACACAAACAGGGGGAGAGGGTGAGGGAAAAGCTGGCTCCCTGCTGAACAGGGAGTCCGATGAGGGGCTCGATCCCAGGACCCTGCATTGACATTTCTATTCTGAATATTTTGAGCAAATTTTGATGACTTGTCCTACCATCACTTAGACATGATATTCTAAAAAAAAAAAACTAGGAGTAGTGGGCTCCTGGGTGGCTCAGTTGGTTAAGCATCCAACTCTTGATCTCAGCTCAGGTCTTGATCTGAGGGTCGTGAGTTCAAGCCCCATGTTGGGCTCCACACTGGGTGTGGAGTCTACTTAAAACAAAAACAAAACAAAAAAACTAGGAGTAGCTTCAGAATTGTGTCCATGCTATGTAGATAAGCCCAAGGGAAGTCACATCATTGCTCCCAGTTTCATTCCCTCTAGCTCCCTGCTGTCACCCAAGTGCCCCCTAAAGTAAACAGCAGGTAGAAAAAGTAGTAGATAGTGAGCACTACTCACTTCTGACCACCTAAGTAATTGGTGTAACATTTCAATTCTGTGAGGGGACTCGTTGAACCATATATTTTGGCAGGCTCCTCTGCCGATGTCTAAGCATTGAATAAATGTCCTTAATGCTGATAGTCATTCCCATAAATTTTATAAAATTTATTTCAGAGCAATGATTTATGTTAGCTTTTGTCCACATTCTTTATCTGGCTATTTCACTTGCTTTGAATTGGGTTTGGGTTTTAAAACATGTATGACAAAGTGCAGTATCAAAAGTAGTGAAGAGCATGGATTCAGGGTAAGAGCCAAAATTCAAATCCTATCTTTGGAGCTGAGTTACACTCATCTATCTTGGTTTCCTTGTCCACAAAATGTATTATTGTGGAGATTAAATGAACTAATATGTGTAAAGTATGGAGGATATAGTTCAAAGCATATGGCTCATAAGAATAGCATAGGTTTTGCTATTAATACTATTGTATACTGACAATTATCCTCCCTCAGAATTGTCGGTTTAGTTATATACCCTTGAACACCTAAGAAAACCAAGTTCATTGACAAGAAGGTATAATTCTACCTTCAGGTACCTACTCATTAAACAATATTTATTGGGGCACTACTAAGTGTTGTCGCTACTGGGAACACAAAGGTGAAAACACAGATATGTTCCTGCTGTCATGGAAATCAAGGATATCCAGTCCTTTTTCTCAATGCTGATCAGAATCTGTGGATATTTTAAAATATATATGAACAAAGGGAATTTTCCTTCGTTTCTATTTTGGATGGTAAATAAAAGTCTCATCCTTCTGTCTTGCAAGCGAGTCCCTCTCCATGGATCTGGGAATGGCTGCCATTTTATATGTGGAGTATGACGGAGCCATCTACCCTTGTCACACTAAGAAAAGGCAGAACAAGTTACTGCATTCCATTCATAAGAGCCTTCTGAGAAAAACCATAGTAAAATAGAGACGAGGAGCAAAGGAAATTAGAGATTTCATCCTTCTGCATGAACATTATGTAGAGAAAGATTTCATTCTTCTATGATAATGGTCAATTTGTTTGCCCTTAGCCATGGTCCTCCACAGAGTGGCACTAAGACCCACTATGAACTAGTCTATGCAAGCTGAGATACGGATTTCAGTTTGTTGTCTGAGGTCTGATCATGGTGGATTAGGACACTGATAGGATAGCAGGATAGCACAACAATTGTAAATATCCTATACGTGTATACTGACTATCACATATACAATGTGCACATACATATGTCTCCTTATATATGCATATATAGGTCTGCAAAGCAAAAGGCTTGTGTGTGGACATTACATCTACAGCACTCTGGCACTGGGTAGAGAAGAATGAAAGCTGATAATTTAGAGATCTAGATTAAAGTCTCTGGCTCCACCCTGATATGAGCTGCATGACATTGGACATTTCTCTAAACTTCTCTGAGCCCCGATTCCCATTTTGATAAAAGGGATGATGAGTTCTCCTCATTGAGGGGCTACAAATCAAACAAACTGGCTCATGCAATTACGCTTTGCAAGATCTAAAGCAGCATACAACTGTGTTGCTCATCTCCTTTGGTAAATGCTGCCCTTAGGCACTTGACCTGGATCAGAAAAACTTAAATCTTAGCTGTTTTTAAGAAACCAAATATACATCTGTGTGTGCCTTTGCTTTCTAGAGTCGCTTGGATGTGTATCTATCACATAATCCAGCGGGAACATCGGTTCAGGACGTCCTCCACTGGTCCCAGGTATCATTTCTCAAATGCTGTTAAAACTTCTTTTGTGTACCTGAATCCCTGGCACTTTACCAGGGTCACTGAAAATAACTATCAGTGCATGTGAATGAAAATCCTATGAGGGGCTCCTGGGTGGCTGAATCAGTTGAGCTTCTGACTCTTGATTTTGGCTCAGGTCATAATCTTGGGGTCATGAGCTCAAGCCCTGCATCAGGCTCTGTGCTGAACATGGAACCTGCTTAAGATTCTCTCTCTCTACCCCTCCCCCACCCCTCTCGTGTGCATGTATTCTCTCTCTCTAAAAAAAAATAAAAATAAAATCCCATGAAAACTGTCACTTTGGGGAGCAAACAAATGATTTTTGATGACTTGGCATGTGAGAAAAAAGTATTTCAAGCAAAGCCACATTTAAACTTGTATAAATATCTGGTCCTGGATGGTCTTGGTTTTTGGAAGGAGAAATAGTGCTTCAAATATTGTTTTTTTTTTCTTTTTTTATTCTTATGTTAATCCCCATACATTACATCATTAGTTTTAGATGAAGTGTTCCATGATTCATTGTGCATAACACCCAGTGCTCCATGCAGAATGTGCCCTCCTCAATACCCACCACCAGGCTAACCCATCCTCCCACCCCCCTCCCGTCTAGAACCCTCAGTTTGTTTTTCAGAGTCCATCATCTCTCATGGTTCATCTACCCCTCCGATTTCCCCCGCTTCATTCTTCCCCTCCCGCTACCTTCTTCTTCTTCTTTTTTTTTCCTTAACATATATTGCATTATTTGTTTCAGAGGTACAGATCTGAGATTCAACAGTCTTGCACAATTCACAGATCTTACCAGAGCACATACCCTCCCCAGTGTCTATCATCCAGTCACCCCATCCCTCCCACCCCATCCCCCACTCCAGCAACCCTCAGTTTGTTTCCTGCGATTAAGAATTCCTCATATCAGTGAGATCATATGATACATGTCTTTCTCTGTTTGACTTATTTCACTCAACATAATACCCTCCAGTTCCATCCACGTCGTTGCAAATGGCAAGATCTCATTCCTTTTGATGGCTGCATAATATTCCATTGTATATATATACCACCTCTTCTTTATCCATTCATCTGTCAATGGACATCTTGGCTCTTTCCACAGTTTGGCTATTGTGGACATTGCTGCTATAAACATCGGGGTACACGTACCCCTTCAGATCCCTACTTTTGTATCTTTGGGGTAAATACCCACTAGTGCAATTGCTGGATCATATGGTAGCTCTATTTTCAACTTTTTGAGGAATCTCCATACAGTTTTCCAGAGTGGCTGCACCAGCTTGCATTCCCACCAACAGTGTAGGAGGGTTCCCCTTTCTCCGCATCCCTGCCAACATCTGTCATTTCCTGACTTGTTAATTTTAGCCATTCTGACTGGTGTGAGGTGGTATCTCATTGAGGTTTTGATTTGGATTTCCCTGATGCCGAGCGATATTGAGCACTTTTTCATGTGTCTGTTGGCCATTTGGATGTCTTCTTTGGAAAAATGTCTGTTCATGTCTTCTGCCCATTTCTTGATTGGATTGTTCTTTGGGTGTTGAGTTTGATGAGTTCTTTATAGATTTTGGATACTAGCCCTTTATCTGATATGTCATTTGCAAATATCTTCTCCCATTCTGTCGGTTGTCTTTTGGTTTTGTTGACTGTTTCCTTTGCTTTGCAAAAGCTTTTTATCTTGATGAAGTCCCAATAGTTCATTTTTGCCCTTGTTTCCCTTGCCTTTGGCGATGTTTCTAGGAAGAAGTTCCTTCGGCTGAGGTCAAAGAGGTTGCTGCCTGTGTTCTCCTTTAGGATTTTGATGGACTCCTGTCTCACACTGAGGTCTTTCAACCATTTGGAGTCTATTTTTGTGTGTGGTGTAAGGAAATGGTCCAGTTTCATTCTTCTGCATGTGGCTATCCAATTTTCCCAACACCATTTGTTGAAGAGACTGTCTTTGTTCCATTGGACATTCTTTCCTGCTTTGTCAAAGATGAGTTGACCATAGAGTTGAGGGTCCATTTCTGGGCTCTCTATACCGTATAGATTATGTTCCATTGATCTATGTGTCTGTTTTTGTGCCAGTACCATGCTGTCTTGATGATGACAGCTTTGTAATAGAGCTGGAAGCCCGGAATTGTGATGCCGCCGGCTTTGCTTTTCTTTTTCAACATTCCTCTGGCTATGCGGGGTCTTTTCTGGTTCCATACAAATTTTAGGATTATTTGTTCCATTTCTTTGAAAAAAGTGGATGGTATTTTGATGGGGATTGCATTGAATGTGTAGATTGCTCTAGGTAGCATTGACATCTTCACAATATTTGTTCTTCCAATCCATGAGCATGGAACGTTTTTCCATTTCTTTGTGTCTTCCTCAATTTCTTTCATGAGTATTTTATAGTTTTCTGAGTACAGATCCTTTGTCTCTTTGGTTAGATTTATTCCTAGGTATCTTATGGTTTTGGGTGCAATTGTAAATGGGATCGACTCCTTAATTTCTCTTTCTTCTGTCTTGTTGTTGGTGTATAGGAATGCCACTGACTTCTGTGCATTGATTTTATATCCTGCCACTTGACTGAATTTCTGTATGAGTTCTAGCAGTTTTGGGGTGGAGTCTTTGGGGTTTTCCACATAAAGTATCATATCATCTGCAAAGAGTGAGAGTTTGACTTCTTCTTTGCCGATTTGGATGCCTTTGATTTCTTTTTGTTGTCTGATTGCTGTGGCTAGGACTTCCAATACTATGTTGAATAGCAGTGGTGATAGTGGACATCCCTGCTGCATTCCTGACCTTAGGGGGAAAGCTCTCAGTTTTTCCCCATTGAGAATGATATTCGCTGTACGTTTTTCATAGATGGCTTTTATGATATTGAGGTATGTACCCTGTATCCCTATACTCTGAAGAGTTTTGATCAAGAAAGGATGCTGTACTTTGTCAAAAGCTTTTTCTGCATCTATTGAGAGGATCATATGATTCTTGTTCTTTCTTTTGTTAATGTATTGTATCACATTGATTGATTTGCGGATGTTGAACCAACCTTGCAGCCCAGGGATAAATCCCACTTGGTCGTGGTGAATAATCCTTTTAATGGACTGTTGGATCCTATTGGCTAGTATTTTGGTGAGAATTTTTGCATCCATGTTCATCAGGGATATTGGTCTGTAATTCTCCTTTTTGATGGGGTCTTTGTCTGGTTTTGGGATCAAGGTAATGCTGGCCTCATAAAATGAGTTTGGAAGTTTTCCTTCCATTTCTATTTTTTGGAACAGTTTCAGAAGAATAGGTATGAATTCTTCTTGAAATGTTTGGTAGAATTCCCCTGGGAAGCCATCTGGCCCTGGGCTTTTGTTTTTTGGGAGATTTTTGATGACTGCTTCAATTTCCTTAGTGGTTATAGGTCTGTTCAGGTTTTCTATTTCATCCTGGTTCAGTTTTGGTAGTTGATACATCTCTAGGAATGCATCCATTTCTTCCAGGTTATCGAATTTGCTGGCATAGAGTTGCTCATAATATGTTCTTATAATTGTTTGTATTTCTCTGGTGTTGGTTGTGATCTCTCCTCTTTCATTCATGATTTTGTTGATTTGGGTCATTTCTCTTCTCTTTTTGATAAGTCTGGCCAGTGGTTTATCAATCTTGTTAATTCTTTCAAAGAACCAGCTCCTAGTTTTGTTGATCTGTTCTACTGTTCTTTTAGTTTCTATTTCATTGATTTCTGCTCTGATCTTTATGATTTCTCTTCTCCTGCTGGGTTTAGCCTTATTTGCTGTTCTTTCTCCAGCTCCTTTAGGTGGAGGGTTAGGTTGTGTACTTGAGACCTTTCTTGTTTCTTGAGAAAGGCTTGTGTTGCTATATATTTTCCTCTTAGGACTGCCTTTGCTGCATCCCAAAGATTTTGAATAGTTGTGTTTTCATTTTCATTGGTTTCCATGTATTTTTTTAATTCTTCTTTAATTTCCTGGTTGACCCATTCATTCTTCAGTAGGATGCTCTTTAGCCTCCATGTATTTGAGTTCTTTCCGACTTTCCTCTTGTGATTGAGTTCTAGTTTCAAAGTATTGTGGTCTGAAAATAGGCAGGGAATGATCCCAATCTTTTGGTACCAGTTGAGACCTGATTTATGACCTAGGATGTGATCGATTCTGGAGAATGTTCCATGGGCACTAGAGAAGAATGTGTATTCCGTTGCTTTGGGGTGGAATGTTCTGAATATGTCTGTGAAGTCCATTTGGTCCAGTGTGTCATTTAAAGTCTTTATTTCCTTGTTGATCTTTTGCTTAGACGATCTGTCCGTTTCAGTGAGGGGGGTGTTAAAGTCCCCCACTATTATTGTATTGTTGTCAATGTGTTTCTTTGCTTTTGTTATTAATTGCCTTATATAATTGGCTGCTCCCATGTTAGGGGCATAGATATTTACAATTGTTAGATCTTCTTGTTGGATAGATCCTTTAAGTAGGATATAATGTCCTTCCTCATCTCTTATTACAGTCTTTGGTTTAAAATCTAATTTGTCTGATATAAGGATTGCCACCCCAGCTTTCTTTTGGTGTCCATTAGCATGGTAAATGGTTTTCCACCCCCTCACTTTCGATCTGGGGGTGTCTTTGGGTCTAAAATGAGTCTCTTGCAGACAGCATATCGATGGGTCTTGTTTTTTAATCCAGTCTGATAGCCTGTGTCTTTTGATTGGGGCATTGAGCCCATTTACATTCAGGGTAACTATTGAAAGATAGGAATTAAGTGCCAATGTATTGCCTATAAGGTGACTGTTACCGTATAGTGTCTGTGTTCCTTTCTGGTCGATGTTGCTTTTAGGCTCTCTCTTTGCTTAGAGGACCCCTTTCAAGATTTCCTGTAGGGCTGGTTTTGTGTTTGCAAATTCCTTTAGTTTTTGTTTGTCCTGGAAGCTTTTTATCTCTCCTTCAATTTTCAATGACAGCCTAGCTGGATATAGTATTCTTGGCTGCATATTTTTCTCATTTAGTGCTCTGAATATATCCTGCCAGTCCTTTCTGGCCTGCCAGGTCTCTGTGGATAGGTCTGTTGCCAATCTAATGTTTCTACCCTTGTAGGTTACATATCTCTTCTCCCTAGCTGCTTTCAGGATTTTCTCTTTGTCTATGAGACTCATAAGTTTTACTATTAGATGTCGGGGTGTTGACCTATTTTTATTGATTTTGAGAGGGGTTCTCTGTGCTTCCTGGATTTTGATGCCTGTTTCCTTCCCCAAATTAGGGAAGTTCTCTGCTATAATTTGCTCCATTATACCTTCTGCCCCTCTCTCTCTTTCTTCTTCTTCTGGGATCCCAATTATTCTAATGTTGTTTTGTCTTATGGTATCGCTTATCTCTCGAATTCTGCCCTCGTGATCCAGTAGTTGCTTATCTCTCTTTTTCTCAGCTTCATTTTCCATCATTTCATCTTCTATATTACTGATTCTCTCTTCTGCCTCATTTATTCTAGCAGTTAGCGCCCCCATTTTTGATTGCACCTCATTAATAGCCTTTTTGATTTCTACTTGGTTGGATTTTAGTTCTTTTACTTCTCCAGAAAGGGTTTCTCTAATAACTTCCATATTTTTTTCAAGCCCAGCTAGTATCTTTAAAGTGATGATTCTGAACTCTAGATCTGACATCGTACTAATGTCTGTATTGAGTAGGTCCCTGGCAGTCGGTACTACCTCTTGTTCTTTTTGTTGAGGTGATTTTTTCCGTCTTGTCATTTTGTGCAGAGGGGAATAGATTAATGAGAGAACAAAATGCTAGCAGAGTAACAACATCCCCAGAAAATATACTCTAAACAAATCAGAAAAGACCTTCCAGAAAGTGGTCACTTTTCTGATGAGAGAGTTGTTGCTCTTCTTTTCTTTGATCTCCTGTTGAGTTTGTAGGTGTTCAGAGTGGTTTGATCCCTATCCAGCTGAATTCCTGAGAGGAGACGAAATCCAGGTCTCCTACTCCTCCGCCATCTCTACAAAAGGCCCAAATATTGTTTAAATTGAAAA
The DNA here is from genome assembly GCF_002201575.2 of Neomonachus schauinslandi. Classification (NCBI taxonomy): domain Eukaryota; kingdom Metazoa; phylum Chordata; class Mammalia; order Carnivora; family Phocidae; genus Neomonachus; species Neomonachus schauinslandi. The sequence goes on from NC_058408.1 coordinate 76,750,286, forward strand.
TAAACCAACTGGAAGTGTCTGAATTTTCTTTTTCACATAGCAAGGAGAGTTTTTATTTCCTTGTGTTCTTCATTTCTCTACATTAGGCTGTTAAGTCTGGGAAGTTCCAAGCTTTTGACTGGGGCAGCCCAGCTCAGAACATGCTGCACTATCATCAGGTAAGCTTCTTTAAGTTGAAATTGTTCACATTTTGAAAGACAAAGATATAAAAGGTTAAAGGTAAAATTATGATAATCGTGCATATATTTTCCAAAGGAATGTTGGTGCCCAGACTCATCCTTAAGGAAATTAGAAAGTAGACAATAATTTCCTTGGAATCCCTTCATCATGCCAGACATCACCCCGTCTCCATTCTCCCTCTGTGCACTCTGCTCCATTGGCTGCACTCAGGGTACCGCACCACCGCGTGCGAGAACCTCCTAGAACACATTACCCCTCACCCCCTTATACAGCTCTGCCCTGTATCCCAGCCACCCAGCATACAGTCCTCTCCTTTGGGAAGTGCAATTTGCTGATACAACAAGCCAATAATTCGAACTGTTCATGAGATAAAGCTGGAATCTCTGGTCTTCTTCAACAATAGCCCCTCCTTTGTGAACAGCCAGAGAGGTGATCCCACCATATTCCCAGAGGTAAGATGTTAGGATGGCGTGCTCGCAGGTCAAGGCTGGAGATACTCCTCAGCTGACAGAGGCCTTGTTGGAGAGGCAGACATACTGGCCACCGCTTGCACTTGCTGCTGCTTTGGAGTCCATCCTCTCTGAGGCCCCCTAGGCGTTGAGTCAGGAATTGCTTCATCTCACCACCCAGACTCGGAATGAGGCAATGTCTGCAAGCCCTCAGCTCAGGGTACACCCTCAGACCATCACTGGCTACATTTGAATGGAGAGCTACTCTGCAGTTTTTATAATTTTCTTCCCTTCCTTCTTATCCCACCCCAAATTTTCCGCCCAAGTATTGGCCGAGCAGCCCTACTGATTTTCATCTGCTTCCACGACTTGATGTTTACAAGGGATTTCTATCTCTTCACCACAATATCTTATGTGTAGAGAAGATGTCCCCCCTTTTTGTGACATTTTTGATGTCTTTAAAGAGGTACCATCAGATCAAACATTGTTGAAAACTTTTCCCCCCAACCATTGCCTCCTCAAACCCCCAAAACACAGTCATTCTTTGCATCTACCTTTCTACTGGGCTCTGTCATCAGAGGCTTTCATCTTAAAGGACCCAAAATAACAAATCCCAAGCCCACCCTCCCTCCAGCCAAGCCATAAAACAGGACAGATGGTCTTCAACTAACTGAGCACTGACACTAATTTAAGAGCCAGAAGCTAGCATTTAGAAAACTCTTTGAACAATGGAGTATGAATAAAGGTAAGTGGGCTTATTATTATGGATATTCTCCACACCCCTTTCTCCACTATAATAAAGTGTTAAAATACTATGGAAAATTACATATGATGAAATATTTTGTTATGACACAAGTTGGCGATTATATAAAGTGAGAATATAGAAAAATGTAGTATATCGGTTTAGTAATCTTGAGAATATGATCTAAAAAGCTAACAAAGTTCTCTGTGGATAGTGGTAAAATTGGTGATGATTTACTTATTCCCTTGTCCTGCTTTATAAACCTCTTTAAAATCTATGTGTAAATGGTGATCTTCTAGAAATTGCAAATGAGACTGATGATAGCTTTTATCAGAATTTTAACCAATATTTAGTAAAATCAGGTAAGTATTAAATAAATGCAACCCCTTCAATGAACTGACTGACCTACCAACTGACCATACTGGTGAATCAATACAAAGCCAAAATAAATAACTCAAGATATTTCGAGATCATACTTTAGAGGGCCTGGGTAGAAACAGTCTATTACAGTTAGAATCCAATCAAATCCACTTTCTTGAGCTTGGGTAGAAATCTAAGTTTTTAATTTGCCAAGAATTGTTATCTAAAGACTTGCTATTCAAGGCATGGTCCAGAGCCAAGAGGATCAGCATTCACCTGGGAATGCAGAATCCCAGCTCTTCCCCCAGATGTACCGAATCTTCATTTTAACAAGATCCCCAAGTGATTCACAGGCCCTTTCAAGTTTGAGAAGTACTGACCTAAAACATATCACATCCACTTCGCTGTGTGGATAAAGGTGACTTTCTCTGAGCAATCACTGGTAAGAATCTCCTTCTAAAACTCCATCATGCCATGTGCAACAACATGGATCAAACTTGAGGGCATTATGCTAAGTGAAGTAAGTCAGACAGAGAAAGACACATACTGTATGATCTCACTTATATGTAGAATCTAAAAACAAAAACAACAGCTGAGTTCATAGATACAGAGAACAGATGGCTGGCTGCCAGAGGTGTGGGCGGTACAGGGTGGGTGAAATGGATGAAGATGGTCAAAAGGCACAAACTTCCAGTTTATACAATAAATAAGTCCCGAGGATGTCATGTACAGCATGGTGACTATAATTAACAATGCTGTATTGTATATTTGGAAGTTACGGAGAAAGTGGATCTTAAAAGTTCTCATCACAAGAAAAAAATTTGTAACTATGTGTGGTGATGGACATTAACTAGACATACTGGGGTGATTATTTCACAATATATGCATCAATTAAATCATTATGTTGTACACCTGAAATTGATACAATGTTATGTGTTAATTACACCTCAGTAGAAAAAGTCATCAACCAATGCAATATCCTCTAGCCAAGGAATAAGTATTGGGCTTTAAAGTGCAGCTACCTATAAACACTAGGGTTCTTTCTCTCTTGTGTTTTAGCCCACACCTCCCTACTACAACTTGACGGACATGCATGTGCCAATTGCAGTGTGGAACGGAGGCAATGACTTGTTGGCCGACCCTCAAGACGTTGACCTTCTGCTTTCCAAACTCCCCAACCTCATTTACCACAAGAAGATTCCTCCTTACAATCACTTGGATTTTATCTGGGCCATGGATGCCCCTCAAGTAATTTACAACGATATTGTTTCTATGATGGGAGAAAATAATAAGTAGTTCCCCATTTAGAGAATTATCCATTTATTGTTCCAAAATAAGTTCTTCTCTCTCACATGGTGTTTGGGATACAGGGATTCTTTCTGTAATTTTGACTTCAGAAATATATTAGCATCAACAATCTTTCTAGTTGTCTTTTTTGAATGTCAAAAAAGTTTTACATTTTTTTATTTTTCACTTAAGATGGGTCTTGAAACACTTGGAAGAACACATTTGTGGGGAGGTGAAATGTCTCTCCCAGTGCTCCCATCCCAATGATCTTCTAAACTCAACATAGATTGTGAGACATGAGTCATGAGTGTTACCAAAAGACAGTCATGGGATAGAATACTGACTCCTCTGGGGCATGCTTGAGATTGAGTACATTGCTTTCTATGGTCTGTTGTTGCTGAAGCTCACTCTCTCCCTCTGTACGCTGGTGATATTCCTTGCTGTTTTGCCTATTTAACCCCATGAAAAGGCAAATTAAGCTATCAGCTGAATGAAGGTCAGCTCACTTTCACTTCCTAGAGGGAAGAGAGCAACTGGCAATAGGGAGCTGTAGTTCTGGAAGTTGGGCTACGAGGTGTGTTCTCCATCCTTCCTGCTGTTCTATCCCCATCCCTGGACCTTGGCCACAGAACATGCGACAACCAACCATAAGATTTTTTACATTACCATCACCATTCTGGCAACCACAGGATCCAGAAACACTCCCACTGATAATTTAAGTCAGAAGATGCAACTGTCATCATTCGGTGTGCCCACCCCCAAAATGGCTCCTTCAAACTTCCAGAATCTCCTGTAAGCACAGCCTCACCTGAGAAATTCTATCAACCCTGTAATATCATGACCTCATATTTTATAAATTAAGCTTTTCGGGTCACACATATCATGCTATGGGTAGGGTTTAATGTATAAAATACAAATGAGATCAAGAGTATCTTGTACCCACATCGTATATAGAACATAGTGAGTAGTCACAAAAATCTGTTAATGATTTTTATTACATTGCCACGTCCTTCAACCTTTGCTGGAAAAGCCCAAAGCCTTCTTGTTTGTTTCACCCCCTTTATTTTGAAAGTGGCAACAAGAGATTGTTAAAAGTAGATCATTTAAAAGTCTTTATTTCAATGAACTTTGTTGGTGGGCTTTAATAAAGTGACATGAGAATCTCAGGGACTAGTGACCAATATTCATGGTGGTGGAGCTGGTTAAGGAGTCAGATGCTTCATCAACTCGTCCTTCTCAAGAAAAGAACAATCCTTATATTCGTATAGTCTCCTGTGCTTTTGGAGCTAACTACCTTTCTTTTAGACTGCATTTAGCAGACAGGGGCAACTTTGGTTTTGGTTGTTGAACACAAGTAAACACATTTGCTCCTACAGAAGCTCTGCTCATATCCCTCATTCCTAAATCTGAACTGTCAACTTCTCAGCTGATCTTCAAGGATTTATTTCTCTAGCTACTATCTTGCTCCCATATTAACTTGAAGCAAATTTAAGACATTACATATTTCACCCATTGAGTATTTCAGGATGTATTTCTAGAAGATCAGGTCTCTCTTTTTAACATAACAAAACCATCATCACATCCAAAAGTTTCTTAATATCATTAAACATCCAGTCAGTGTTCAGGGTTCCAATTGTCGCATAGATGTCAAATTTTTTTACAGTTTGTTTGAATCAGAACCCAAATATGCTCTTCACTTTTTATTGGTTGATCTGCCTCTTATCTCTTTAGGTCTATAGGTCATCTGCCCCCTCTCTTTTTATTTCTTGAATTTTTTTGGTTATTGTTGTTAATGAAATGGTGTCTTTGGCTTGTAGTTTCATACCATTGAGATTTTGCTGATTATATTCCAGTTGTATAATTTAACATGTTCCTCTCCACTTCACATCTCCCATAAGTCAGGATTTCTAACCTCCAACACTATGGCCATTTTATTTGCCAGATAATTTTGCCCAGATAATCCCCGGGCATTCTAGGATTTAGCAGCATCTAGGTAGGTGGCCTCTACCCACCAGATGTCAGCAGCACACACACCCGAATTAGTGATAACTAAAAATATCTCCAGACATTGTCAAATATCACCTTAAGGGGAGAACTGTCCATCGTCCCTGCCAAGAACCATTTTTGTGAATTATAACCTTGATCACATCGAGATCTTTTTTGGAAAAGCTACTTCATAGACGGTATTGTGTTTTTCTAGAATGAGGATCAGAATGCAGAATTGCTCATTGTTCAGGATGTCAGTAGCTATGTCTTTGCAGCACCCAGATTCAGCTGTTCACTAGGGGTTAGGGAACGATGATATTCTAGCTGAATCATTTTTTCTTCATTTATTAGCCAGGATGCTTCTGTAGGAGAAAATTTTCTTCATATGTTATTTGGCTACCCAAAATATATGATTCTTTCCCTTTTTCAATTTCCAAAATGAGTTTTCCTTCTTTTAGTATCATAATCAATTAATGTTCCTTTGCATATTTGATGTGTTTCAATGCAATGCAATTTTTATTCTTAGAGATATTAAAATTATTCCCATATACTGCTTGTGAGAGCCTCTAGGAATGGTTCCTGTGTCCTTTTGACCTAACTGTCATCTTGTGTATTTGCCTCCCCTGCTCTGGAATCAGTTATTTCTCCAAGAAGTCCTGGCTCCTTTTAAGAAGCCTTATTCCACTAGGGAGGTTGATCATTGTTATCGGGTTGGTCATTGTTTTTAGGCTTTTTCAGTGACGAGAGCTAGGTAATTTTTTTAAGATAAACTACATCATGGAGTGTCTAGGTGGCTCAGTCAGTTAAGTGTCCAACTCTTGGTTTCAGCTCAGGTCATGATCTCAGGATTTTGAGATTGAGCCCCACATCGGGCTCCATGCTCCTTGTGGAGTCTCCTTGAGATTCTTTCCTTCTCCCTCTGCCCCTTCCCCCATTCACACTCTCTAAATAAATAAATAAATAAATAAATAAATAAATAAATAAATAAATAAAATCTTTAAGATAAAAATACATCAGACTTTTATATTCATTTTTCTCTCAATTTTTAAAAAATATTAGCTCTTCATCCCCATCTCCACCATATCTGTGAACACATAATGCTTGAACTATTGCAGTAGCATCTTAAATGATCTTCCTTTCTTTAGTCTCTGCTTAATATTCCAAATTGATTCCTAAGATCCTCTCCATTCTTCAACTTCTTAAATTCAAATTCCTCAACCTGCCATCCCATGTCCTCATAAATCTAGAGTTACTTATCTATACTATCTCTTCCCCATCTACTTTAACCAGAGGCCTCCCTTCTAGTCAAATCATCCCTTCCTTGTGTCTCAAATATACCTCTTAATTTGCACCTTCATATCATTGCTCACATTCTCCTCCAAAATTCTTCCTAATTTATTTTGGGGTTGCAAGTAGGTTTCTATGTTCTGTACATAACTCACATGAAGACCAATAAAAATGAACAGAGAAGTGTGTTGTCATCTAAAACTTACCAGAAATAATATGACTCCTATTTTTAAACATCATGGTATTTTAAAATTAAAAGAGCTAAGCAACTACCCACTTTAGTCCCAACATTCTCCCAGTGAGGCTATTAAAATTCACAGCGATTGAGTCCCTTAATAAATTGACACCATCACGGCTGGGATCCACATACCCTAGTCCAAGTATTCTCTTTTTGCTGCACAAAGCTGACATAAATAGCTCTGTTATGTTGCCAAATTAAATGTTTCTAGAGTTATCTGAGGGAAGGAATGAGGGGAACTGCTGAGGATTTTGTGAAGTATTATTCAGGTTAATAATATTGAATATCTGACCTTCTAGGCTCTACGCACATATCCGTGAGAGAAAAATGCCAGTTGAATTAAGTTTTCCCTGCAAGTGTGAAAGGAAGTAGAAGTAGCTGGATAGACATTAGGATGAGAAAGAAGAGTGGTGCCTGGGTCGCTCAGTTGGTTGAGCATCTGATTCTTGGTTTTGGCTCAGGTCATGATCTCAGGGTCGTGAGACTGAGCCCCGTGTCAGGCTCCACACTCAGAGGGGAGTCTGCTTGGGATTCCCTCCCTCCCCTTCTGCCCCTCCCCTCACTTGCACACACACTGTCTCTCTCTCTCTCAAATACATAAATAAAATCTTTTTAAAAAAAAGAAGAGAAAGAAGTGGAAACAAGAAAAAAGTCAAGAGAGCAAGATATTGAAGGTATGGGAAGGATTTGAACCTCCAGATGCAAGCCTCACCTGCTTTGCCATGTTTCAACTGGGCATTGTCCTAGCCCAACTCAGAGACTGTAAAAGCCATATAATCTAAGCCAACAGGGAAAAGCATTTAAGGCATACAAGTAAGATGCCATTCTAGAATGTTCTTTTGAAAGCAGCACACACACACACACACAAAAATACAGATGAGATGAGCTATCTGCTCAAATAACCCACTCTAAGAAGCAGTTTTCAGGTAGGCTGCTGATAGTAGCAGTGAGTCCAAAACCTCATCGAGAATAGTAAATTAAAGCTAAAATAAACTATAAAACAATTTAAGGTATCATAACATGCTGATGTCGTAATAAGGTCTACAGTAAGTAGGGATATATGGGAACTTAAAACCGAGTGTATTCTAGTCAATTTGCAGGTAGGGAAGGATATATATATTTTCAAGTTGCATAATAAAATTGTGGTAAACATGAACTAAGAAGTCAACGTGACCTGAGTTCAAGTGTAGATCAATGATGTATATTATGAAAAAGATGTTGTCTTCCCGACACTCAGTTTCCTCCAGTGGAATAATGAAAGTACTTCATGGAGTTGTTGTGAGGATTTCCAAATTCATTTATTGAACAAATATCTATTGCACTGTTTCTCTATGCCAGACATTCTAATACACCTAGTGTATGATCCCGGGTAGCACCCAATCAATATCACCTAATATTACTTTTATAGCTCCAAGGCACTATCTATTAAGATCATTTTTCTTTGCTCTTACATTCCAGACAATCTTCTTATGGTAACTTAGCTTCAAGATAGAATAACTACTGGGGTGCCTGGGTGGCTCAGTCGGTTGGTGTCCAACTCTTGATCTCAGGGTCAGGAGCTCAAGCCTGGCATTGGGCTCCACACTAGGGGCACAGCCTACTTAATAATAATATATTTTTTAAAGAAGATCCCGCAAGATGGAATAACCACTGAGTGAGAAGCTTGTAGAGCACCCAATGTAAGTGTCGGATCTACTACATAGCAGGTAAAATTTCTCTGCACACATAAAGCATCGATATTCTGTCTTATCGGGTCTTTTCTGTGATTTTGGTTAGTGTAAAACAGTTCCTCAAAGCCTGATTATCTTTAAGTAAACTTATGTAGTCATAGTAATAAAAACAGAAAGCCAAAATTTATGCACAATTATGGAGCCTAGTTAGACCCAATCTTGGGAGCCAGCTGGCCTGCATCTGGTTATTTCATTTTAATAATTACACATTTTACATTTCTTAATGAATTATCTCTCTTTGAGTTTTAACCTTCTTGTGTAATTATTTCAAGGTGTATTTCCAAGACCGAAAAGCATCTGGAAACTTCTTTCTTCTTCCTGCGTTCGTTTGGTTTGCCTGCTCATTCTTCCCAGCTTCTCCTCTATCGTATCACCCCGTTGGCTCTCCAATACAAAGCTCCTTAACTTAACTTGCCATATCTGTGAGCTCAGCCTTTAAGAGGAGCATTAACACTTTTTTTTAAAGTTCCTCAATTCAAGGTCTCCCCACAAGTTCCAACAATCCACTACTCTTTATGGAAGAGAAACCAATTCATGGATTCCAGTAGATTCAGTAACACCAGAGCAGCTGGCTTTCTGTCACTGTGTTGTTCAATGTGTGCTGCTGCGGCAAGGTCAGCCCCTACCAAGTGCACAGGAGACTTGAGTGGTTCTGTTTGCGAACCCTCATCGCCTTATCTTTATTTTAGATCAGCTTATGGAACACTGAAGAATATATGCACATTGTATGTCTAAAAATATATATCCAAGTATAAATACACATATTTACAAATACCTGTTATATATTTTATGTGTATGTATATATATTATACATAATAAACTTTGTATAATATATACTTATAAGATTATACATATATTTATACACACATATACTACTTAGAATATGTGTGCACAAACAGGCACACAGTCAGAAAAAGAATTACTTTCTTTTGAATAAATATTCTGCCAAACAATTTTAATTATCTAAGCATTAATATACCCTTTCCAGTGACCTTAAGAGTCTGGGTTTCACACCTTCATTTTGAAGCATCTCATCAGAAAATGTGGCTGAACTTATCAAACAGGAGAAAATGGATCTATTAGGTTAAATTTTTTAAAAAGCTTCTTGGTCTCTGAAACCTGTGCTGCTTGTAGAAAATATTTATATTCATTTAATAAGCCTAAGTTACATAAAATATATTATATTCATATTCATTTAACAAATATTTATATTCAATAAATAATTACAGAGCTCAATGCTGTTCTAGATGCAGGAAACAAAGACAAACCCCTGCCCCCCATAAAGCTTGCATTTTAATGGGAAAGCCTGGTAATCAATTATAAACGGATGTATATTATGGTATCAGGTAATAGTAATCACTGATAATAAAGATATAGCGGGTGGGACAGTAGGAAGGACACAAGGCAGTATGTTAAACAGAGAGACCAGGAAAGTCCCCTTTGGGAAGTGACACCTGAACAGAGAATGGACCAACATGAGAGAGATGCGATGTATTTGAGCGTCTGGCCCAGTAGCTCTACACCGTCAAGGATGGAGATGGTCTCGCAAGTTAGCGAGGTAGCCTGCCACAGTATCATCACGGCTGGCAGAAGATAGGAAACTCCCAGGTCAGAGACAAAGGACTCCGTTGCTCACAGCACAGCAGGCCTCATGACCTCTACCTTGCCCTTGTTCCCCAAGTCCCAGGAAGATGTGAAAGCTGACCCAGGTGTACGTTGCACATACAATGGGTCTACGCCACGATGAGGAGCCCCAAGCATAGGGAATCCCCATGCTATAAAGGGGGCTGCTAGCAAACCTATCCAATCTCGGCCCCAGAGAGGGACACCGTCTTTATTACACTGGCCAGGAACAAACCTGCCCTGTCTCCTGAAAAGAGATATTACCACTGTTTTCTAAAGCAGAGGGTTTGGTCTGCTATGCAAGCATCCTTGAAAATAATCTGGAACAAAAATTGATCTGAGACGTGCAGACATATCCTGGAGAATAGTCTCCTCATGTCAACTTTTAACAAACATCAGAATCACCTAGAAGGCTTGTTCAAACACATATGGCTAGTGCTAATCCCCAGTATTCCTGATTTAGTCTGTCTGAGGTGAGTCTCAGAATTTGCATTTCCAAAAGTTCCCAGAAGATAGTGATACTGCTGATCAGGAATCCACATTTTGAAAAATCACCATTTTAAGTCTATTAAACAGACCGTGTTTTGTTGTGTTGTCCCTGATTTGTTTTCATCTTGCTCTGCTTTATAATCAGAAAATCATAATTTTAAATTGCTTCTGCCTCTTGGGATCTTTTATTTCATTAAGTCTGGCAAGTAGTGTATCTCTTATTAGAAACAATTGTCATAGGGCACCTGGGCGGCTCAGACGGTTAAGTGTCTGCCTTCGGCTCGGTCATGATCCCTGGGGTCCTGGGATCGAGCCCCACATCGGGCTCCCTGCTCGGCGGGGAGCCTGCTTCTCCATTTCCCTCTGCCTGCCGCTCCCCCTGCTCGTACTCTCTCTCTCTAATAAAAAATAAAAAATCTTTAAAAAAAAAAGAAACAATTGTCATATCTTACAACATGGTTCAGCTTACTGCCTTTTATATGTTCATTCCAGACACAAAACAAAGGAGACGGTTGAAATAATAGAGAAAAAAGAATCCTGCTTATAAAATTACCTCAATAATCTTAATAGGAAGCTTGTGCCTAGAATTGATATTAATGGCATCCCGGTTTTTATCTATAAGATGCTTTGACAGAAGCTCAGATGTTGGCATTGTTTCAAGAGCACCAATGATTTTCCATCTACTATCACATACTCTTGGTGACTGCAGCTTTAAACAAGTTTTTGAAGTCAAAATTGAGCTTTAAATGACCTAATAATATTATGTATTTCAGATCACACACAGGTCCATAAATCTATACCATTAAAACATAAATACACTTCACGGCTATATTCAGAATTGTTGCAAACCCGGCAGGGTTTTTTTTTTTTTTTTAATAGCTTGAAAATGTAACTGTTCTATGAACTTAATTCCATAAGCGCACAGACATGCGGTTTATTCTTATGAGAAAAACACTTACTGCTATTTAAAATATTTTCATATTCACAATCTATTTTAACAAAGATATTTTGTAGGAACTATCCCATTACCCAAATTTGCCACTAGAATGTAGATTGGGAGATTTGCCTGTGATTTCGCTCTTAATCCAAGTCATTGACTCTATTTTATTTAATCAATAGATGGCGCTTGTGGCCATCTTACTTAGCATGTTAAGGCCCAGTATTAAAAATTGTGAAAACTTCTCTCTCTACAAAAAAAAAAAAAAAAATAGACATTAAGTCTTAGAGCAATTCACAAACAGAAGGTAGGGCAAACTTGCTAAGCACTTTACATATGGCATCACAAAAATACTACAAAATTGGTAATACACCGATTTCACAAAGTAAGGATGCAGAGAATAAATTGTGTGTGCACATTCTCCCTGCAAATAGTGGAAGCAGGATTTGAATTCAGGTCAGCCTGACCCAAGTTTGTCAATATCTCCTACCAACACATCAAGTCCTAATACACATAAATCCTTCACGTGATGCTATGCTACAAAGTACATTTTGGTCTTTGTTACCACTCTTCCCTCTTTCTGTTAGGCAGTAGGTATGAGTAACAGTTTTTATCACTGCTTTGAATTTGTAAACTGTCATTTCAGGGAACCCCAGGGCTCCTTCTCATTATATGTTCTCTGCTGCTATGGCTCAGGAAGACACAAAAAAGCCCTTGTTTCATCGCCAAAGCTTATCATTATGTCCTCCTCTGATACCTTTACCAGTTGTTTACTAACAAATAATTCATTTTTTCCATGTAGCTAACCTGTCCATTTCTTTAATGTGTCAGGTTCTCTTAAAATCACATGTAAATAGCAAACCCACTGGGGACTGGCTTACATGGCAAAAGTATTCCTAAACTTGATACAAAATTTACAATGCCCTGAGTTTGATTTACTTCATCATCTTATTACTAATTTCTTTTTAAAACTTTCATTTTAGGGCTGCCTAGGTGGCCCAGTCAGTTAAGCATCTGCTTTCATCTCAAGTCATGATCCCAGGGTCCTGGGATCAAGTCCCATGTTGGGCTTCCCACTGATGGGGAGTCTACTTCTCCCTTTGCCCCTCACCCAGCTCATGCTTTCTCTCAAACTCTCTCAAATAAATAAATAAATAAAATCTTTTAGAAAAAAACCTTTTTTTGAAGTTTTCAAGCACAAAAATTGAGAAAGTAGTGGAGCTCCCAAAGATCTCTCAGCCAAAATGTCTATATTTTGGCCTAAATTACATGGCCAATTTTATTTCATCTCTATTCCCAACACAACCAGCAACGGATTGTTTTAAAGCAAACTTCCAGACATCATATCATTTCATCTGGAAATGTTTTATGACATAGCTTTAAAACATAAAAAAAAATTTAAAAATGTAACCACAATATCAGTATCACCCCTAAAAACCAAGCAAATAATGAATTCCTTAATATTATCAAATATCCACACTATGTTCACATTTCCATGATTGTCTCATAAATATGTTTTTTACAGTTTGTGCAAACCAAGAATAAATACTCCTATGTACTGCATTTGGTTTATAGGCATCTTAAGACTCCATTTGAGTCACTTGGCTGGCTCAGTCGGTAGAGTATGTGATTCTTGATCTTGGGGTCATGAGTTTGAGTCCCATGTTGGGTGTAGAGATTACTTAAAATAAAAAAAAAAAAGACTGTCTACACCAGTTTCCTTCTAATTTTCTTATTTCTTTATGCCCATATGTTTACTGATGATAGCTCCCAATCCCAACAATATAATCTGTCTTTGAGAATACTTTCTATTGAATCCTTTTCTGGCAAGTGCAATCTGTTTCCTGTAAGACCATAAAGTACATCCAATTTATATCCTCATTTTACCTTTTAATGTTTCTCTTCTTTCCCCAAATGGCCACGTTAAACTCAGTCTATGCAAGCACTATACTCCTAATACAATTCCGCCCCTCAGTCACTCCCAGCAATCATTTCCTCCCACGCCACGTCAACACCACAAGGCTCCCATCCTCAAACTCACACCAGAACCGGAATACCTAAGGCTCCATTTTGTGACTCCCTCTTTCCATCTGTTGATCAAATGCAACATAAGAAGCCTCTCACACCTTCTATCATTTGACTTACCCCAACAGAGGGCTTACTTCCTAAATCAGAATCAAATTTATTTCTGAGTTTCTCCTGAAAAGGTCTTTTTCCATCATGATAGGATAGATTCAAGAAGGTGTTGCCATTCCTTGAATTTCCACCCTCCTATCAAAATATCAAGGTATGCCTTTAAGAATAATGTGATGGGAAGGGTTTTCTTCTTGGTCTTGTTTGGTTACTCTTTTTTCCATGTCAGGATTTGATTTCATTTACACCACCTCCAAATGAGCTAACTATCCTCATTGACTACTAAAAGCTGTTTCTGGAATCTCTATTAAACCCTAGGAATGAACAGCATGGTGGAATCAGAAAGACCAATCTGTCCAGAGGAGCTCTGATCATCAAGGACACAGTGAGGTGGTTGCTTGAGAAGCAGGACAAAATCATTCATATATGTTCCCAAGTTATTAAACAAATGTTCTCATTCAAAAGTATCTCTTAGATGCTCCTTTCAAATGGTCTGGGATAGAGCTCTTGGATTTGAAAGCTGAACTCAGCACATAGCACAGACAATTGAGCTCTTAGTAACAGAAACTTGACCATTAAAATAGTTGAAAATACTTATTGATCTTAAAGCCATGGTTGGTTTGTTCAGAAGATATAAACACGAGGTGATGAGAATTTTTCCAACTGTTTATTCCTTATCATTTTTGTTTTTATTGCAAGGAAGAATAGTAGAACACAGAGCCTGCACTGAATCCAGATTCTGATTCATGACAAAGCATGTCCATTTTTGATAGGTTTCTTATCATCTCAAAATTCATATGTATATTTGAGTAAAACCCATCTTGTTACTCTCACTTGAATATTTTTAACTAAATAGCCTTAAATTAATGTTCTCAAATAGTCTTATCCTTTTATTCTTAGTAGATTTTATACTTTTAGCAAGTTTGCAAAAACGATTGCTGGGATTTTTATTAAAATTGCATTAAGCCTTTTCAATAATTCTTTAAAAATTGGTAATTCTTCAAGCAGAGTCTTCTTCAAAATAGCGTTTCTGGACTTCAGTTCAAGTTGCCTTCTATGTCCCTTAGTAAAAGTATGTAGTTTCCTATATATAAGTCTCTCGTTTCTTATCCAAGAAATGGAATTTTATGATTTTGTGGGTAGCATGAATTAGATTTTATTCTATTCTTATATATCTAACAAGCTATCACTGGTGTAGAACTGTGACTATCAGCCAAGGCATTACAAAATCACTTGTGGGTTTTTTTTTCCAAACTGTATTCCCTTGATGCCCAGGGATTCTGATACATCTTCTAGAATATAGGTCTGCCCGCCACCTTACTTATGAGTATATATATCACCCCTCAGGATCAGGAGCAGGGAGCAATATTAAGTGCACTGAAGTAAAACAAAGCTATGGGGTCATTGTTTTTGCTTTTTGTTTGTTGTTGCATGGAATCACTTTATTACTTTTCCTATTCTGAGAGCTTTTCTTTTGCATTGAGCAATTTGCTTTCTAAAATAAACCTCAAGCATTTCCTCTATTAATCAATAACCAGTGAATGTATGTGTGATAAAGCCTGTGCTGAATGCTTCAAGAATACACAAACCTGAACGTCTGAATTTACCTTTCATCAATCAGGTTTGGGGAGGAAGTGGTACCTAACAGTCGGGTTAATTGAGCTAAGCCGAAAACAGAGCAACAGAAGAAATAAGCATGTGCATTTTCATGAACCGTACTAATAGTCTGTCCTTCTGCATATAGGCATCAGGAAAGTAAAAATAATTGCTGAAGGAGGGTGTTGAGGCAGGAAAAAACCCAAATTCTGAGAAAAACAAACTTCAGCATTTCTGCACATCCTGTAATTTCATTTATATATATAAATGAGATGTGCATGGAACCCTTATGTTGACCAAGGATGTCCAGCTAAATCATTCTCTTGAGGTTGGAAGAGGTGGAGGGGGGGCTTTCGTGATGTAGCCCTTGGAGACAACGCCCATAGCCCTCTACCTTAAAGAAGGGGTCATCTCTTCATAAAGCCAACACTGCCTACACTAATAATAGGCCGTCTCTGAATGCTGATTTCGAAATGGTTCATTTGGAACTTGCAACACATTTCCTGTGAAAATGATGCTTTATAGCAGAGCTTCTTCAGGCTACGCCATAGTCTCCTAGAGAGCTTGGTAAAACACAGAGACACCCAAGTCCAGGACGCTGATTCTGGACATCTGGAGCGGACCCCAAGGAAATTGCATTTGTGTGGATTGCCAACAAATACAAACACACACGTGCTCTTTTACTGCCATATGGAGCCTCTCCTCCCTCCACCCAGCTTCAGGCAACCATTGAGGGAGGTGCAGAGCCCCTGACAGTGGTCTTGCTGCTGGTCAGGAAAAAAGGGGGGTTTTGGCAATAGGAGAGGATTAAGACATGCAGATTGAGTGGAAGAGATGTCAGTAGTTTGTTCCACTGAAGGATTAGGCGGGAGAGAGGAAGCTTGCTGGATTGGGCTCCCTTTGGTAACTACTCTCAGCAGATCCATGGGAACTAGACAATGAGGGGATATGCCCACCAATCACAATGACTTCTGGGCAAATGGAGTGGATCTAGTGGGAAGGGAAAATATGGGATTCCCAGAATGCCCCGTCTCCCAATTCTTGTCAACTCATGATGATATCCATACCCTTCTCAAAGAGGAGAGGGGACTGACATTTATTTAATGCCTACTAAACATCAAGCACAATCCTAGGCACATGTGCACACCATCACACTCCCTTTTCATCCTCATTTTATGAACAAATCTACTGGGCAAAGAGCACAGCTCCCACCCCTGCCTGGTGAGTGGCTTTTAATAAATTACTTGACCTCTTCAAGCACAGTTTATTTGTTTTTTTAGTCTGTAAATGAGAGCAATCATTCATAGTTTCTAGGGATTATGGTGAGGATTAAAATATATAGGTCAAAAACTCAGCACAGTGCCTAGCCCATAGTTGATGTTCAGTAAATTGTAGCTAGATCATCATAATGACCATAATTGTCCTCATTATCAAAAAACAAGAACCAAAACAAAACAGAAAAGACACCAAGTGGAGCTTGCTTAAGCAACAGAATCTAAATTCAAATCTAGGCACTTTTTTTGCCTTCACCCTAGCCTTGCTACTCAAAGACTAGGCCAAGTTCTTAGTAGTTTATTAGAAATGGAGAATCTCAGATTCCATCCTGACTACTTGAATCAGAATCTATGTTTTAACAGGATCCCCAGGTGATCTGTATCACATTAAAGTTTGAGAAGCACAATTCTACAGAACTTGTGCATTTATTTACTTGTCTGGTAGAACGTTATGCTTAAATTGATGCTGAAAATTAGCTTTGTGCTCTTGGCTATGTCTAGAATGTAAGTTCAACAAGGGTAAAGATTTTTATTTGCTCACAGCTGAACTCCACTGCCTGAAAAAAAATCTGGTATATATTGTAGAAGCTCAGTAGATGTCTGGTGAGTAAATAAATCTGAGGCAAAATGGGGGGGGGGGAGGATATTTCTGGAAATGTTTTACATACTGAAGCAGAAGGAAGCACCATTCCATAGGCATAATTAATTGCCAATCAAGGTCCAGATAAATTGGTGCTCCCCTTTCTATTTGCCAAATACTGGAGGAAAGGAAGAAAGAACTGGTTATTCTTGCTGCCCTAGCACGTTACCTTTGTGCAGACTAATTTGCACATCACCCAGAAGCCTAAAGTTGTCAGCACACTGCTGTGTTCAGAACATTCCTTTCAGAGCACTTGGTTTCCATGATCAACCCCTGACATGTCTCTTGTGGCAAAGGGTCTTAAAGCTTGGACTCCACAGTCACTTTTGAAATGAAAACTTTGTCACGAAGACGCCTAAATTTAACAAATACAACGAACACGCAACGATCACTAGATGAATTTCTGCTTCAAAAGGTGGTTGTTCACTATCAACATTTTGAATGGACTCACGTCCATTGAGCAACCGTAGATAGTACTCATCAAAACAACAACAAAAGTGACTTTATGAGTTTTGTTATAGTTACTTGTGTGCATTTCAAATTTCTACCACCAAACTATAAGTCTCTAAAAGAGTAAATCTCTTTCAAAAATATTATTGTCCAGGAATATTTGATATATTCAAAAGAATATATGCAACACGTGTGAGCTATAAAACGTAACAAATCTAACACTCCACATCCAGACCCCACATGAGAAGAAAGATGGCCATTCTATTGCATCCACCTGCATGCCTGTGGTTGGCTGGGGGAAAAATGGTCCCTCGGAGATAGATTTACCTCACAATCTCCAGAATCAGTTAATGGTCTGTGAAGATTCTGTGTGTGCACATGTCTGCATACAGTGATATGTACATGTATATGTACATGTAATATCCCTTGTCACTTTCAGTTATGGGAGACAGTAATTTAGTAAAACTAATAACAAACCTGAAATCAGTTGTAGCCTTAGCTCTGACACAAGCTTTCAGTTAATTTTAACTTCTTAAAAGTGCAAGTTGTCTTGAAATGAAGAAATGTGAATACATAATCTCTGAGGACCGCATAAGCCCTAAATACCATGATTCTATAAAGAAGTTGTGTGAAGCACCTGAATGAAGACAGACAGAGAGGAGAAATAAGTTAAAGTTTAATATGACTGTCCATTGAATTTGGAAGCAAACCTGTTTTCTCTTTTGACATAAAATTTACATGCAAGTAACTAATGAAAGAAGTGATAAACAATTTTTTATTGGCACTTCAGAAAACTGAAATGATTGTTAATGCATCAGATTCCTATGGAACTGCTTTCTTTAATAAACTCAAAGAGGGCAAACTTTAACATCGTAAACATTCTTGCTTTTGTACTTTACTGCACTTGAGTGAAACAATAGCCATACCCTTAAGGAGCTCACAATCTCGTGGAAGAAAGACACAAACATATGGATTATGTGTTAGCATCCCATTGCTGGACACCACAGTGACTTCACACAACACAAATTTACTACCTTACAGTTCTGGAGGTCAGACCTCCAAGATGGGTTTCAGTGGGCTAAAATTAACTAATAAATTCTTAGATATGTCATAGCTGTAGGGGGTATTAAAATGGAAACTTCTATTGAGACCTAATACTCCAGAGTGGAGGGTTAGAGTCCCAGGGAGGACCTGCGCTAAAGGTAGGAGAAATCATTTGACTTTTAGAATGTTGTTTCATGAACTGCCCCATCCACAGAGGATGAGGAGAGACCGCTACAGATTGGCAGGTGGTGGGGGTTTTTTGGTTTGTTTTTTGGATGTTATTAGCTTATTATAAAAGAGAGACATGGACATATTCACGGGATGACCAATTTCAGAATTTGGTGGAAGGGGCAGCTTCATGGGATGCCATCTCAATAGTGACTTACTTCAGTCTCCATACTTTGCAAGAGTATCACCCCTTCTAAGTAAGAAATGATCCTGGCCATCTAGAACTACTTTGGTGCCTCCCTATTCTGGGAGGACGATACCCGACTTTCACGCGAACCAGCGGAATCCATCCACCCTTTCCTTCGGAGCCCAATCCGACAGCTACTACCGTTGCCTGCAATGCTTTTCCCTGAGATTTTTCTGGAAGCATAACGCCTCTTGGTTGATATTTTGGCTACACCCCTTTCAGCTAAAACTCAGTCGAGGAGGGGACGAAATTTTCTAAATGCCTGTCTTGCTAGCAGTGTGTAGCCTGTTCTCAGACACTGGGATGGTCGGTGGCAGGCTTAATAAGCCGAGAAAATTACTTTTCAGGTTTGACTCAGCTGCCGCAAGGTGAGTAGATCTCCACACACGAGTATAAGAATCTTAAAAGTGGCTAGAGAGGCCTTACCTGGATTCAGTGCTTGTATGCAGTCCCTCAGGCTGAACAACACGTGAGCTCGGCAGGTTTTGCTCCTGGGCAGCTTCCTGAGCAGGGAAGGTGAGCAGAGCACACAGTCTGAGGACACAGAGGAGGTGAGGAGCCTCTGGGTGCTGGGTCCAGCTTGGGTTCGGCTTGCGGGTCAACTAGGGGTCATGTCTTCTCGGTGACTGCCTCCAACACACATCTCAAAGCTCTAAAAAGGTCAGAGATTGTGGATTTCAGGGTCAGGCTTTTGGAGAAATGTATTACCACATTGTGAATCCCACCTCTTCTTTTCCTTCCCCATTCTCCCTCTCCCCAGGAACAGGGATGCACCTGCTTGCCCCTCAGTTCAGGCCAAAGGGGTGACTTGGAGAGCATAATGCATATACCCTGCACTTTAGGAATCAGCAACCTGGTGTCTGACTCCACCTGCAAAGCTAAGGCCGCTTTCTAGGCTTGGAAAGAAGTGGGCTACATGGGGCCCGGGAGAGACAGTCACTACATGCTTGTCTTTCATCTGGAGGACCGCCTGGAAGACCAAGAACCATCAGCGGGAAGAGGCCGGAGGTATCACCAAATAACTTGGAGCTGCAGAGGTAAGTGAGCATCTGGAATAGAGATGCGTGTCCCCTGTCCAAAGAGCTACGGATAGGCTTCTCCAAAGAATCCCACAAGACAGTCAGTTTTCAGAATAATCAAGTCTAGAAAACACTAGTAATACAACAGGACAAGTAGTAAGAACTTGCTCCCCTTTTATCTTCTGTGTCCCAACTCAGTGGACCAGAAACCAAAGTTCGAGAACTCGAAGAGAAAGGGTAGAAGCACCCGGAGAGAGAGTGTGAGCCAACATACTCCCTTGCCTAATGCAAGCTTCTGATCTCAGGCTGGTTGGATACAGGCTCCAGTGGGGAAGGTGCAGAAACTTTAATTTTAAATCCAGATTGAATTGTGATCCTTCTTGGTGAAGTCAGGGGATTTTCCTGAGTTTTCATGCAGATGGGAATAATTAGCACCATATGGCAGATTTATAAAAGCAGTAACAAATAAAATGGGCTTGTTCCACGTACACATTGCTATTCAGGGTCATGGCCTTAGAAGTCTGGGCTGGAAGCCCGAGATGCTTGATCACCCAGGCCTCATCCTTGACCCACACCACACACATAACCTCCAGGTGATGCCGCACACGTAAGGTGTGCACCTGCTGGGAAGCTCTCAGCCTCACCCAGCTTCCAGACCTCTACCATTTGCTCTTCCAAGGCCACTGACACCCATTGAGCATTATGCTTTATACTGGCTAATTTTATAGGATTTCTTAATGCGTGATTTTGACATTCTATCATTAATAACAAATTTGAACATCTGTTCATGCATATGGTCTCTATTTATATTTAGCCTATGTGAAATTTTTTATATCTGAACTTTTCCCACTTTTTCAAATTATGTTCTGTCTTTTATTTGCTGGTTCCTAAGTACTCCTTATATATAAAGATTACTAACTCTATTATATAAGTTATAAATATGTTTCTAAATTCATTGCTTTTGGAAATTCTCTGTGCTGCTTTTAGGAATGTAGACCTATTGAAACTTTTACATGGCTTAATTAATGATCTATTGTCATGATTTCTGCCTTTGGTATCATATTTAGAAAGCCCTTCCTCACTCAAATATTATAAAAATATTTACCTGCATTTCCTACTACCTTAATGTTATTATATTTTGCATCTAAATTTTTAATTTACATGGGATTTCTTTTGGTATTTGGAATGATGCAAGTATTTAGCTTTATTGTGTTCCAAATATTTAGTCAATTATTCTGACGTCATTGGGGAAAAATTCCTTGTCTACACACCTTAAACAAGGTTTTATTGTGTTACAAAGTCTTGACATTTAGGGGCGCCTGGGTGGCTCAGGTTGTTGGGTGTCTGCCTTCGGCTCGGGTCATGATCCCAGGGTCCTGGGATCGAGCCCCACATCTGGCTCCTGGCTCGGCGGGGAGCCTGCTTTGTCCCTCTCCCTCTGCCTCTCCCCCTACTCATGCTCTCTCTCTCTCTGTATCTCTGTGTCTCAAATGAATAAATTAAAAAAAAAAGTCTTGACATTTAGATGCATTTCATAGTGAAAATTTTCGTTGTATTCTATACTTTTGCATAGCTAGAATGAACCCATGGTGATGTATTATATTTGCTAATTTTTATTTAACTTTGATGTATCACAATTTATAAGTAAGCACGGTCTGTAGTTGCCTTTAACTTTTTTGATTTTTTTTCAATGAGGCTTATTCTAATCAGATGCATTAGAAATATCTTCTTGATGCTCTGTAATAGTTTCGATAGCCCAAGAATTGTCTGTTCTTTCATGATTTGTTATAACTATAATCTATAACTCCTTTAAGTATGATGCCTTTTTCACGAAGGGATTTTTACTGCCTTTTAAATTTTTTCTAAGATCTATTTAGGTTTTCTATTGTTTCTAGAGTTCATGTTAATCATTTATATTTCACAATAAAATTTCCATTTCATCCAAAAGCATCCATAAAGCTAATATATGTTATGAATCTCTAAGAGTATAACATAAAGGGTTCTTAAACGTTTCTGGCTGGGAATCTTTTGTTGTTGTTTAATTTTTTGTAGGACTATTGTTCTAAGTTATACACTTTGGAAAATGCTAACACCATGTCTTAGAACATTCCCTTAAATTTGTTTTTAAATTCTCTCTGCACAAAGAATTGTATTCCCTTTCTTACTCTGAATCTTGTATATTGCTTTTCCTCTATTTTATACAATTATTTTTACTCAAAGAAATAGCTTTTGAATATGTGTGTTCATTCTTCTGTTTTTCAACTCTTTAAAAAATTTTTTTCTCCCTTAAGGGAAAGGGGAAAAGAAATTGAAATCAGGAATTCACCAGGAATTTGTTTCAGAAAACGTAACTGGATGTACTTTTAAGTATTTAAACTGAATGAAATAAAAGGAAGCTAGAAGAATGAACAGGTATACAACATAAAGGTTTTAGTTACGAATATTGTGAAATGATTGTCATAGTAAGTTCAGGTAATATCCATCATCTCATACAGGTACAATAAAAAGAAATGGAAAAAAAAGAAAAAAAATGTCTTTCCTTGTAATGAGAACTCTTGGATTCATTCTCTTAACAACTTTCCAATAAGTAATACAGCAACAATAACTATAGTTATCATGCTGTACCTTACATCCCTAGTTCTTATTTACCTTTTAAGTGGAAGTTATCATTGGACCACCTTCTCTCAATTCCCTCTGGCCCTACCTCCCAGCCTCTGCTATCCACAAATCTGATCTCTTTTTCCATGAGCCTGTATTTTTTCCCCTTAGACTCTACATATAAGTGAGATCATACAGTATTTGTCTTTCTCCGTCCGACTTATTTCACTGAGCATAATGCCCTCAAGGTCCACCCATGTTGTTGTAAATGGCATGATTTATCTTTCCTTCTTAGGATTACTTTGGCTATTTGGGGTCTTTTGTGGTTCCATATAAATTTTAAGATTTTTTCTCTACTTCTAAAAAAATGCCATTGGAATCTGGATAGGGATTGCATCGAACCTATAGATAGCTTTTGCCTGTATTGACATTTTAACAATATTATTTCTTCCAATCCATGAACCTGGGATACTTTTTCATTTATTTGTGTCTTCTTTGATTTCTTTTATCATTGTCTTATAGTTTTCAGAATAGAGATCTTTTACTTACTTGGTTAGATTGATTCCTAAGTATTTTATTGTTTTTGATGTTATTGTAGAGGGCATTGATTTTATTTTTATTTATTTATTTTTCAGATAATTCATTGTTAATGAACAGAATGCTATTGATTTTTGTATGTTAATTTTGTATCCTGCAACTTTACTGAATTTGTTGATTAGATCTAACAGTTTTTTGGTTGAGTCTTGGGATTTTATATATTAAAAACACGCCATCTGCAAATACAAACAACTATACTTCTTCCTTTTTAATTCCAATGCCTTTTATTTTTTTTCTTGTCTGATTGCTCTGGTTGGACTTCCACTACTATGTTGAATAGAAGTGGTGAAAGGCATCCTTGTCTTTTTTGTGATCTTAGAGGAAAAGCTTTCAACCTTTCTCCATTGAGAATGGTGTTAGCTATGGGCCTGTCACATATGGTCTTTATTATGTTGAGATATGTTCCTTCTATACCTGATTTGTTAAGTGATTTTATTGTGAATGGATGTTGAATTTTGTCAGATGTTTTTTCTGCATCTATTGAGATGATCATAGGTTAATGTGGTATTATCACATTGATTGATTTGTATATATTGAACCATCCTTACATCCCAGGAATAAATTCCACTTGATCATGGTGAATGATCCTTTTAATGTGCTGCTGAATTCAGTTTTCTAATGCATGGTTGAGAATATTTGCTTCTATATTCATCTAGAATATTGGCCTATAGTTTTCTTTGGTAATAATGTCCTTTTCTGGCTTTGGTATTAGGGCAATGCTAGCCTCCTTTAAAAATATTAATTCTCAAGTTGTTTATAAAGATAAGCACCATACACAACTAGTCTGTAGATAAAATATTTTGAGTGGAAGAGAAATTCTTTTCTCTTTTTGCCTCTTTCCATTTTGTAAAATGGATAGACTTGATCCTATCTGTACATATAGCTTATTGGATAATAACACAAACAGATAAACATTGACTTAGAAACCCCATTTGCCCTGAACTATAATTTTTTCTGTATTTCAAAACATATGGACTGTCTACAAATGGCCATTTGGACTATGAGACCTACAACAAAATATCAAATATTTACATAATAAGATAATTCAGGCATTAAATGTCTTGGTAAGGGGTAAAATGTCTCATTATTTGTCCCCCATCAGCTAGTTCTCTAAAAATTTATAACTTCTCTGAATTGTTTCCTCACCTGTAAAATGGACATTATAATATCTACTGAGCAGGGTTTAGGTGACAATTTGAGTTAAGGGCTTGGTCTCAGGACCCTTTCCCAGTAGCTATGGCCTTTTAAGGCCCCTACGACATTTTAAAAAGAGGTCTTTGGGGCTTGCAGAATCTTAGGTGATTTCACTTCATGATATACCAAACTATGCAAGTGTTTTAACCCATAGATATATCTGAATTGTGAAGCAAATTCTTACAAAAATCTTGTGGTCTAAACCTTGTGATTTAACTCAATGTGGCTATATTATAATAAACTATATTTCGTTGATTTCAAAATGCTTTTTTTTTTTTTTTTTTTTTACATTTTCATATCTCATTACTCGGAATGCTTCTTACAATCAATGTCTTATAAGTATGGCTGATGTTGTGTTTCTTTCCTAGGAGTACATAATATGATGAAAGTTACATTTTACAAATGAGGACATCTTAGATTCAACAAAATAGTGTAAGATCTTCAGCCTTTTCAAATTTAACACCCCCTCCCTGGGAAAACCCACATGCCTTAATGAATTACTACAATCATTAACAGAGGGAGTGAATTTTGATCTTTTTTTGTCCATGGGCCTTGTT
The DNA here is from genome assembly GCF_002201575.2 of Neomonachus schauinslandi. Classification (NCBI taxonomy): domain Eukaryota; kingdom Metazoa; phylum Chordata; class Mammalia; order Carnivora; family Phocidae; genus Neomonachus; species Neomonachus schauinslandi. The sequence continues at coordinate 76,775,111 of NC_058408.1, forward strand.
TCCCTGTGACTCATAATCTCCAATACACTCCAGCCAACAAGATACCAGGTGCCTATCCACACAGGCACATACAAAAGGTCTTCAGCACACACCTTTGGAGGAAGACATACCCTAAAATAAAAATCTTGAATCTCACAGATAGCCTAGGTCCCTACCAACCCATAAAAATGCAAACCCCAGGGGATAGTACACAAAGGCAATAAACCAAAACAATACAAGTCAGTCCAACATTACACAAATACCAAGGCATATAATCTCATTGATGAAACAATGCCAGATTCCTGGCTCAGATTTAAAGTCACAGATTTTTTTTTTAAGACAATGTTTTTAGCTCGGTTTTAGGTTCACAGCAAAATTGAGAGGAAGGGACAGAGATTCCCCACTTATCACCTGTCTCCACAGGTGCATAGCTTCCACATCATCGTTATTCCCTGACCAGAGTGATCCATTTGTTACAACTGGTGAACCTACTTTGACACATCATCATCACCACAAGTCCACCATTTATATTAAGGTTCAGTCTTGTAAATTGTTGTGAATTCTAGCAGTTTCAACAAATGTATAATGACATGTATACAGTATAGTACCAGTCTAGTACAATACAGAGTATTTTCATTGCCCTCAAAACACTCTGAAGCCACAGATTTTAAAAAGTGTGCACACTGGGGACCCAGCTCCAGTCCACTGTGAATGTTGCTTTCCCTTTAAGACTTCCCTAATCCCCTAGACCCTAGAACACAGTTGCTGGATACACATACTCACTACCAGAATGAGCCTATAGCATGAGTCAAGCAGGGATTACTCTCTTCTTTCCCTTGCTCTGTCCTAACACCCTGGAGCTTTTAGAAATCATGATGAAAGAGGAAGGAAGTGTTCTTGAAAGAACACCTACCCCTCCAGCAGAAGGCAGGAAGGAGAAGCAACAAAACAAGATGGGCCCCAACCCTTCTGCAAAGGGAAAGTACCTTTGCCCTATTATTTTGTGATCTAGACATTGGGAAATAAGTTTAAAGAAGATCCCAAAAGCACAAATATGAATGGAAAAGTAAATATGTAAACAGAGTTGGATTTCTGTTCACTGAGTCAAGTCATAGATGAATGGAATAGAGAAATGACGGATTGACAGAGATGTTTACAACAGCACAACTAGCAAAACAGGTAGAGAAATAAATGGGTACTTCCAGTACTGTGGATGGGAACACACAGCCTATTCTAGAACAATCTGACAGCACATAGTAAAATTGAGCAAACTGTATGACCTATCACCAAAGATCTCATCTCTAGAAATACATCTCAAAGAAATTCTCACACATTCCATAACGGGGGGTGTAAATGCTGATGTTTTTAACAGTGGGGATTTTGAGGAAATAAAATTACATGTCTGACTCGGGGAGGGGGGACAGGATACTTAAAAAACAGATATTGTGGAATTCCGTGGAACAGTAATTAAAAGCAAACCATATGTACAGATGGGAACATGCTGTGTTCTCAAAAGCAGGGCTGACTTGATTGGTATGTCACATATGCAAAGCATAGGGCCCCGTGCTTGGAATGTTCTCACATGTTTACTCCTCTGCTGCCTACATATTGAAATTCTTCATCGTTTTTAAACATGGCATCCCATATTGTCATTTTGCTCTGGCTCTCGCATATTAGGCAGTCAGTCCTGTTCATAAGCATAGCATAGAGAAAGGTAAAAACGGGATGAGATTTATTACGAAATACCATATGGAAAAGTTGTGTACTATATTCTCTACAATGATATGTTAGAATGACAGGTTAGGGTAGAATGGAGGTCAAGTGTGTGGGAATGGGGATCAGAGACAAAGGTTAAAGTTAAATAAGAATAAACAAAACCACAAAGGGCCCTTATATGGATGAATAACTCATTCACTGTAAGTCTCCAAACAACAATGATTTGGATTTTCTTTGGATGAAGGGTGCCCTGCAGAAAACTCTTGGTAAAGTAGTTTAATATCAACTAGGCAGTACTTGAAAGCTTCACCTTCCCACTTCTTTTTGCCTAAGGGTATCTCATTTTCTAGCATAGACTAGATTCCAGTTGTTTCTATATTGCCAACACATGAACCGTCTTTCTGGTGGGTTTTGTTTTTCTTCTCAAGACTCAAAACAGCATGCTGGTGAGGCATACTACTTTGTAAATGGAACTGCCTATTAAAAACATAGGGATATAAAACTTTTGTAATAAAACAAATCAATCTGTAAAACATTTTAATTAACTGCCAAAACTATTACAGTAACAGAAGCAAAACCAATGCTGACTACAAATTTGAATCAAATAGAATCCAAGTGCTTCACTCACTGACACAATCCAAACAGACTTGAAGGTATTGAAATCAGCCTCTTGCCACACAGTCTTGACTGCCCAACTAAAATGCCAGGTCTGCTGTTGTGTTTGGGTTTTTTTTTTTTTTTAAGATTTATTTATTTATTTGAGAGAGAGAGAGCACAAGCAGGGGGAGGGGCAGAGGGAGAGAGAGAATTTCAAGCAGACTCCCCATTGAGCGCAGAGCCTGACACAGGGCTCCATCGCACCACCCTGAGACCACGACCTGAGCCAAAGTCACAAGTGGGCTGCTTAACCGACAGAACCACCCAGACACCCTGCACGTTGTGTTGTGAGTGACTTTGCAACCATCCCTTGTGCTCTGAGTGGCCACAGAGATGCCTGAACTGATGGGGAGAATTCAGGAGCTAATTCAGGAATACTCTTACTCTTCTTCAGCTGACTTTTACGCATGTAAAATGTTAGTGTTTGCATCGTTTTAGAAGTTTGCTTGGTTTAATGTCGTCAAGTTGGATCTGCAGCCTCACAATTGTGAAAACAGAAAACAGGACTCCATGCAGGTCTAATATCCCCTGTAGGTTACATACCACAACCCTCCCAGTGCAGACACAGGAACTGCTCATCCAGTAGGAAAAGACATTGGTTGGAGAGAGCAAAAGCCCCTGGTTCTGCCTTTAGCTGGCTGGAGATCTTGAATGAGACACTGTGTTTCTAGGCTTCCATTGAAAGACTTGGATATACTTTCTCTGTTTCCTGCCTGTCTGATTTTCAATTTACCTAAGAAGGTAGGGGAGATTTAGGAAAGCCAAGGCAGAAATTGGGAATGAATAGCACTCTGCGTGTTGTAACTGATGGTGCAGGGGGCTGAGGCATTTTATGGAGATGCTTGTATGACTGGGTCGTGGCATCCATCCTTGGGTGGAATTATTTTCTGGATGGAGAGTCTATGTTCTGCTGAGAAGCTTCCAATCCACCTGACCCTTGAGGCACAGAACCCGGGGACCGGCTTGGCAGGAGCGAGGTTTTAGATCATTAACACTTCTTTTTTCCTCCCTAAGAACTCGCCTGACAAGGTTGCCTGGGCGGCCTCTGTCATATTTGAAGCCATGATTAATCTGCCTCAAGTTGAGAAGTTTCTGGTTGCAACATCTCCCGGGCTGTCTGGAACAGAGCATGCTCTCCTGGCAACTGCTTCTGGAAGGAGCTGGAATCGATCTGAAGCTCCCAGGGCTTGAGGACAGCACACCCCCGCTTCCCAGAGACTTCAGGGATCAGGTAATAACTATTGATCTATTTGCAGAGCCTGGGTCCTGGTATTTCAATGAGACTTGGGAAATACTTGGAGGCACAGAAACTTTACATGTTGGTGAGGAAAGCTGTATGTGGTTCGACCTCGTTAAGCAAGAGATAGTGAGAGTATAACGTGACCACCGAGAAGATAGAGTGCAGAGTTTTCCTTAGAGAATGTCATAGCGAGTTTCAGAATGCTGTAGCATTTAGAAAGCATATTTGAGTCTCCTCGAGAGGAGGTATTGTTAAGGCCACACCTGGGAAAGGCAGGTGGCAGAGTTCATGGATTTAAGAGACCAATCTCTTAGATGGTGCCTCTAGGGGTTTGGGAAAGAATGCTTGGATATGTTTTTAAAACTTTTTGGAATTTTCAAAAAGCCTTTTATTGTCTCATTCCAACGGCTTTGAGCATGAATATTCCTTCTTATGAGCAGGCTCATCTGCGGGAAAATGTGGGGCCAAGTGATTGCCCTGCATTGCTGTACTAAGTGACATTCCTACTTATGGAAATTATGAACGTTCTTCCAAAATTTTGTGAGGACATGTCATTCTCCTTTTCTGTTGCTTTGTAATGAGTAGCTGCACTGGGTCGGGAGTGAAAGAGTGGTTCCTATGAATATGGATTGAGTCAGGTGCCCCTCCAACCCTCATAATTTCAGACCTGCATGAACTCCTGGGACATGAGGATGGGCTAGCCTCATGGATTCAGATCTCCCTGGGAGACGAAATGACTGTCCTCTCAGTCTACATGTCAAAGCCAAACATTTATTTTCTTGCTCTTACAATATACTTATATTTTATTCTCTGTTTTCAGAAAAAAGAAAGTTGTTTCCAGACTTTCATGTTTGGAAAAAGGAGTCATTTTACTCAAATACAACTAACTTCAGTGTTCCTTTACTGACCTATTCTATGTCTCCTTTACTTTGTAAAAGAAACTGAGGGATCAAGTATCTCCTCCACAGCTCCTCCTTTGTTATCTGTTTTACTTTTTTTAAATTTTGAAGCAACAGTCTTCCAGAGTTCAAGGACTTTGTCCTCAACCTAGGACAATATTTTTTTACGAAGAGCCATGAAAATACGATGCCCTCTAGTGTTTGCTCTTTTTCCTTTTCCCCCTTGAGCATTACATTCCCCATTCAGCATGAAAGTCTTTTCTGCTGGGGCTCCCCTGGGCTTGATGCCCAGAGCTACTGGCCCCTTATCCCATTTGAAGATCCCGCCTGTCAAATTTGACACAAAGTGCTAAATCCTCACATCCCAGATTTGTGGGCCTGGATGTCCTGTTGTGTAATGATTTCCTCCCATTCACTTGTTGATAGTAATGTCCTCATCTTCCTGATTCCTTCTTTCACTCTGTGGGTGGAGGACTTCAGAAAACAGAGAACCAAATTAGATCCAGATTCTGATTAACCTGGCTGCTAAAGAGTTGTGTAACCTTGTGAGTCACACTTCTTTGGTAAGAGATAAGAATATCAGAGCCTTGGGCGCCTGGGTGGCTCAGTTGGTTGAGCGACTGCCTTCGGCTCAGGTCATGATCCTGGAGTCCCGGAATCGAGTCCCGCATCGGGCTCCCTGCTCGGCGGGGAGTCTGCTTCTCCCTCTGACCTTCCTCCCTCTCATGCTCTCTGTCTCTCATTCTCTCTGTCAAATAAATAAATAAAATCTTTAAAAAAAAAAAAAAAAGAATACCAGAGCTTTGTGAAGGATGCTGAGGAAAGGAGGAGACAGAATTTAAATTTTTGTAAACACCCCAATTGGTTTGGGATAGAATACCTCGGATAAAAAGGGAAAATGTGGCAAGCACCAAAAAGTCTTCATTGACAGACAATAGTCTTCTGGCCAGGAAGAACATTGGTATTACTGCCCCAATCCTGTAATAAACAAAATGTGAGGTGGACGTAGGGAGCTGTTGATATGGTTATTACAAAATAGAAATACTAAAACTTGTCAACTTGGCCCCATCAGAAGACTTCTAGTGAAGCAGGAGAGCGAGGTTCTTGTCTCACTGGGTCAAAGAATGAATCTCACAAAGGCGAGTGAGCAAAGCAATAGAGTTTTATTAAGCAAGGATACAGAAAAAGCTCTCAGGAGAGGGGTCCCCAGTGGGTTGCCAATGTGGGTCTCCATCCACAGTCTTTTATTGAGAACCGACCAGGAAGCTTGTGGCCTTATCATTCTTGTGATGTCTTGTTTTGAATGAGGACTGGTGATAATATTTTTAATGGCTTACTTCTTCTTTGGGATCTGGTCACAATATGACTGCCATAAAAACACCCCACTTCCGACACCCAGAGCAGGGTGGTCTGGTTTGTTCCCTTATCTCTGGTTTCGTTGTGCCTCAGCATTTCTGGGATTTCTTTGAGCCTGATCCTGTAGCCCCCTACCTACCTCTCTCTACCTAGCTCCACCTGTCCCTTACTCAATGAGACCCTTCCGATGTATATCAGTGGGTCATATACTTGGGGGGTGATTGCCAACATGTATCTTGAGGGTAGAGATAAAGGAAGTTTCCAAAGGAATTTTTATATGTTAAAGTAGACGTACAGGATCCTGGGGCTCAGGCTAAGCTTGCCTTTTGCCCTTAGCAAAGTATTAACATCAAGGCAGTTGAGTCCCTAAAGGAATGGCACTCTGCCTGTTTCAAGGACTTGTCAGTGGGCTATAGACAGTAAGGAAATTTAATAATTTTTCTTCTGCCTTTGTTTCCCACCTCACTACGGCATTTACTCAGAGGTCATTGGGTTTAAATTTACACCTAATTATTTCTAAATGTCTTAAGTATATTTTTATTATAAGAGTAATTCAACCTAATAAAGTCATCGAGGATAATGTATAACCAGTAAGTAGCAAAAGAGGGGAAGTTGTTATTCCTAGAATCCAAATACAATCATTATCATTTTGGAATAATCCTTCCAGTCTTTTTGTTTGTTTGTTTGTTTTAAGATTTTATTTATTTATTTGACAGAGAGAGACACAGAGAGAGAGGGAACACAAGCAGGGGGAGTGGGAGAGGGAGAAGCAGGCTTCCCGCCAAGCAGGGAGCTGGATGCTGGGCTCGATTGAGGACCCTGGGATCATGACCTGAGCCGAAGGCAGACGTTTAACCAACTGAACCACCCAGGCCCCCCTTCCAGTCTTTTTGAAGATCATACTTTTTCAGTTTATTTATTTGAGATATTTTAAAAATATATATTTAAAAATGTATCTGTAAGTTGCTTAAAGATTCTTTTTGCCTCTGTCACCCCAGACAAATTGTGCAAAACTCTGTAAATATGTACAAAGTTTTAGGCTGACATATAAATTTTTTAATCATAAATTTAAATGGTTGCAAAGGATGCACCTTAAGCATATTGTAGACAGTCTAAATTGAAATTGTTACACAATTTTTAAAATATATCCAATAGAATAGTGATTTGAAACCTAATAACATCCATTGGAAAAAATCTCTTATTTAATGGATTAAAAAATTATATATTTTGTTTGTTCCTTGAATTCATATTCCCATTCCATTTTTTTTTCTACAGGTGTTTTATATATTTCTATAAATACATATACAAATGTATTTGTATGCTTAAAAAGTCTTTTATTGTGCAACTAAAACAGTGGATATGCATTGAAATTAAAATTGTTTTATTTTGTGATCATAAATTTGCATTTTCTTTTAATTTTTTAAAGACTTGCCATTGTAATTTTTATTAGCATATAATTGGTCAAAGGATCATTTAATGAATAATTATTAAGCATTAAAACCAAATTTTATTAGGAATGAATCTCTTAATGACATGAATGGAACTTCTCTTTTTAATTTGTACAACCAGTGATGATTATTACTTATTAACAGATGAAACAAAATTCAGCATCAGTTGTTTTCCATTTATTCAACAGATGTAAGTGCTGAAAACCCTTGTTTAAATAGTGTTATTCAGGTCCTTGAATTCTTTTTGAAGCTCTGTGCCACAAATCAGATAGAGATGCATCCACAAAAATTATTTTTAATGATCTATCTCCTGACAACTCAAGTAGATTCTTTTCCAATTTTTGAAAGCAGAGAATTAAACATCAACACATTTGCAGAGGTGACTTGCCCTTGGAAAAGGACTGCTACTTTATCAACAATGCTTTTGCCAGTACCAATGTCGATGTTGTCAAGTGTTCCTCTGTACTATTCACAAGGCTAAGATTCAGGAGATGGGAGAGGTAGACCTTCCCTTTGTAGAGGTGAAAAAGGGGAACCAGCTTGAAGCTAGAAATTCACAGGTTGTATCAATTTTAGGAAAGAATATATACAGGTGTCAAAGATCTATAATCTGATTTTTAAAAAAAAACTATTTGCATGCCTATATATTTCTTAGAAAGTCATTGCATACCTTGGAGTGAAGACCACGGATATGTACAATTCTTCCTCCCCACAATTTTTCCCCTACTTAATGTAATATCCTAAGTGTGTCTTCCTGTTATTATGTAGTTTTCATGAACATTTTAATGGTTTTCTCTACAATATTTAATTAATCATCTAATATATTTAATTAACATTATATTTTATTTAAACACCCCTTTACAATTGAACATCTGTTTTTAAGTTTTATTTATTTCAAATAAGCATGAAAGCAACTTTGTAGAAAAGATTACCACCCCCCCCGTCCCCCCACCTTCAAGTGTAAAACATATTCTCTTAGTATCTATTTATCGAGTGGAACCTCTGGGACATAAGATATGAATAGTCTTAAGATGTCCTGGTAAGTGTAGCAATGTTATTTACCAACTGAGTTGCGCTAATTTACACCAGAACTAGTAATCATTGAGAACACCTGCTTTGCAATATAGTTTCCAGTTTCTTTTTAATCAAGTTGTAATTACATACAATAAAAATGCACAGGGCACCTGGGTGGCTCAGTTGGTTAAGCGACTGCCTTCGGCTCAGGTCATGCTCCTGGAGTCCCAGGATCGAGTCCCGCATCGGGCTCCCTGCTCGGCAGGGAGTCTGCTTCTCCCTCTGCCCCTCCCCCCTCTCATGTGCTCTCTCTCTCATTCTCTCTCTCTGAAATAAATAAATAAAAATCTTAAAAAAAAAATGCACAAGTTTTAAGTGTGCAGTTAAGGGGTTGTGACAGTCATCTGGTCAAGATATAGAGTACTGTTATCACCCAGAAGCTCTTCTACCTGTCCAGTTAATGCCACCACCAAGTAAACAGTTGTGTTTTTCGATTCCGATACATTTATTTTACCTGTTTCTTTTTTCTTTTCTTTTTCTTTTTTTTGTAAGATTTTGTTTTTAAGTAACCTCTACACCCAATGCGGGACTCCAACTCACAACTCTGAATCAAGAGTCACATGCTCCACCGAATGAACCAGCCAGGAGCCCCTCATTTTACCTGTTCTTGATCTTCATAGAAAAAGAATTATCAAATAAGCATTCTTTTGTGTTTGGCTTCTTGCACTCAGCAAAATATTTGTGAGATTTATTTATGTTGTATGTGTTATTGAGTTCCATTGTATAAATATAACACAACTGTGTATTCCTTCTATTATTGATGGACATTTGGGCTATTTTCAATAATTTACTATTATGAATAAAGCTTCAAGGAGCACATTTGCAAACAAGTCTTTATGTAGACCTATATTTTCTTTTATTCTGAGCAACTACCTAAATATGGAATTGCAATCTTACAGAGTTTTAAGAAGTTGCCAGTTTTTGGCAGTTTTAATATTATAGACTCCCCTCAGAAATGTATGAGCGATCTGATTGCTCCTCCTTCTCGCCAATATTTACTAGTATTGGTTTGTTTGTTTATTTATTTATTTATTTATTTTTAAAGATTTATTTATTTGAGGGAGTGAGGGGAAAGGATGGAAGGAGAGGGAGAGAGAGAATCCCAAGCAGGCTCCATGCCCAGTGGGGAGCCCAATGTAGGGCTTGATCCCAGGACCCTGAGATCATGACCTGAGCTGAAACCAAGAGTTGGATGCTTAACCCACTGAACTACCCAAGCGCCCCTATTGTTGGTCTTTTTAATGTTAGCCCTCTAGTGGGTATGCAGTAGTAGCTCATGAGGGTCTTAATTTGCATTTTCTGATGACTATCAATACTGAACATCTTTTTGTGTGTTTATTGGCTCTTCGTATATCCTCTTTCGTGAAGTGACTATCCAAGTAGTTTGCTAATTTTAAATTTAATTGTATGTCTTATTGTTACTTATATCTTGAAAAATCCTAGACATACATACTTTATTAGATATTAATTGAAATGTTTTCATGTTGTCTGTGATTTGCCTTTTTATTTTCTTAATGGTGTTATTGATGACCAGAAGTTTATTTTAATAAAGACTTGTTTATAATATTTTTTCTTTTATAATTAGTTGCCTATCCCAAATTTGTAAAGATATTATCTTCCGTCTTCTTCTAAGAGCTTTATAGTTTAGTTTTTACTTTTATATTTGCAATACATCTCAAGTATATTTTTATGTCTGGTTTAAGAAATGTAGCAAGTTTTTTTTTTTCAAAATTGATATCCAGTTGTTCCTGTGAAATAATTATTGAAAAGGTTTTTCTCTTCTCATTGAACTTCATTAGAGCATCTGTCAAAAGTTATTAGATCACATATAATTTGGCCTATTTCTGTACTCTATTCTTTTAATGGATCTTTCTCAATTTTTTTGCCAATACCACATTGTCTTAATTACAGTAGCTCCATAGTAAATCTTAAAATTGTGTAATGTAAGTCCTCCAACATTGTTATTCTTTTTTAAAATAGCTTAAGCTATTATAGGGTCTTTATATTTCTATATAAATTTTAAAATCAACTTGTCATTTTTTATTAAGAAGTCTGCTGGAATTGTCCCTGGAACTTAATCCATATATAGTTCAGTTTGGGAACTGACAGCTTAACAATATGGAGTCTTTTACGTATAAAGTACATAATATCTCTCCATTTACTTAGGTTTCTTTAAGTTTTGCAATTTTCAGTGTAAAGATCTTGCTGGTCTTTTGTTCAAGTTGTTACTTATTATTTTTGTTTTTTGTGCTATTTAACTCATATTTTAAAATTTTTGTTTTGTAAGCATTTTTTTTGTTAGCGTAAGATAAACAATTGCGCTTTTTTTTATATTGACCTTGTGTCCTGATACTTTTCTGCATTTACTCAGGAGATCTAGTAAGTTTTGTACGGATTAGTTAGGATTTTCTAAATGCACTATCATGTCATCTGCAAATACAGTTTCACTTCTACTTTCCCACCTTTCTGCTTTTTGGTTTTGTTTTTCCTTTCTTTTTACTCTATTTTATTTAATGACACATGCTGTATGTTGAATAGACGTGATAAGAGCACATATTCTGTCTTTTGTCCCATTCTTAGGGTGAAAGTATTCAGTATTTTACTGTTGATTCTAATTACAGCTGGAGAATTTTTCATAGGAGTCTTTCAACTAATTGAGGAATTTCTGTTTCTACTTTGCTGACAAGTTTTGATTAGGAAGAGGAGTTAAGTTTTGTCAAATCTATTTTCCAGTTTTGAAACTGATCTTTTATTTGCTAATTTGGTTAATTTCCATATTCTTCTAATAATCTTGGCTACCAAGGATTTACCCAGAAGTTTAAGAACAATTTATCAGGAAGGAAAAACTCCAACTGGGCTCTCTCAGTTAAAATCAGATTTTCTTTTGTCACTTTTTAAATACGTAAGAAGTGTACAATACATTTCAGTAATATTTTCAGCTAAAAGAGTTAAAACCAGCAATGACAACAATAACTAAAAAAGTAAGTAATTTACATTTACCTGCTTACCATTCTGGCATTTATTCTGCAAATCCATGTTGTGGATCTACCAGTGCCACCTGTTAACGGCTTGAATTTTCGTAAATGGTGAACAGATAAAGTGCTTGCTATAAATACATTACAGCATCCTCAGAATAATTCCTGATTATTCCAGACAGTGTGTTTTTATTATTCCAGCCTCCACACAGTGAGTCATTTGAGCCAAAGTTTGTTTTCCTCTTCTCATTGACCACAGCACCTGTTCAACCTAATTACAGCTTTTGTGGGTATCTAAATCTGATTTATCTGTGCAGTTTCCACTTTCACTTCTGTTTATTTGCCTCAGAGAGAATAGTCTTATTTGAAAGCCCTTTATTTTTTTTTTAAGATTTTATGTACTTATTTATTTTAGAGAGAAGAGAGAGGGAGAGAGAATCCTCAAGCAGACTCCTCCCACTGAGCCCAATGCAGGGCTTGATCCCACCACCCTGAGATCACGACCTGAGCCAAAATCAAGTCAGAGCTTAACCAACCGAGCCACCCAGGTGCCCCTAAAAGCCCTTTAAAACCCAAATGCTGATGTGATTCTTCCTGCTACAGAGGGAAGGAAGGCAAAAGGGAGAAAGAGAATGATGTAAAAAGAAGGAAAAAGAAGGAGAAGAAAGGAAGGGGAGGCAAGAGGGAAGGAGGAAGAGACTGACAGACAGAAAAAAAAGCAAACGCTTTGGGATGGTGCACAACAATGGTCAGTAATTTCTCCTCCTGAATAAAAAATTTATCCCATTTTTTTACCAGAGGGCCAGGAATGAGGAAGTGGCAAGGTGACCAACGTCTTTTGAATTAGATTTTTAGCTTGTAACTTTTTATATTAAATTACTGAAAATTCCATGAAACATGGTCTTGCCAATAGTCATGAAAAAATGACCTGATCCAAAGAATGTTCCAGCACACACAGAAGAGGCAGTACAGAGTGGCGATGGACTGTAGTATCTTGAATCAAACGATCTCCATGTAAATCTCAGTGCCAGCGATTAATACCTATGTGAATTTAGCTAATGTACTAGCCTCTCTGTGCCTCAGTTTCTCCTTCTGCAAGACAGACAAAAAGGAGATAATAATACTAGTACCTACCAATAAAGTTGTTTTGTGGATTAAATAAGTTAATTCATAGAAACTGCTTTTAAAAACTCCTGGCACAAAGTTCTTTACAAAAATTATTATTTTTGAAATCATATAACTGTAATAATATAACCATACTAAAAATGATAGTGGGGCTCCTGGGTGGCTCAGTTGGTTGAATGACCAACTCTTGATTTGGGCTCAGGTCATGACCTCGGGGTTGTGAGATGGAGCCCCAGGTCAGGCTCTGTGGTGCTCAGTGGGGAATCAGCTTGAGATTCTCTCTCTCCCTCTCCTTTTGCCCCTCCCCCACCTGCTTGCACAATGCTCTAAATAAATAAATAAATAAATAAATAAATAAATAAATAAAATCTTTTTAAAAAATTATAGCTGTTATTATTTTCATTGAATTTTATTTTTTCATGATAAATGTTACTAATAATAGAACTTTGACAGTTGGTGACTGGAAAAAGAGAGAGATGAATATTCAAAGCAAAAATATGTATTCCTGAAAGAAACATGATTTTATGGACTGGACTTTCTGGGATGGCCATGGTTCTGCTCTGTTACTATGAGCGCATGACTAATCGTGGCCTGACAGAATCATTTACCAAGGAAAGACCAGTAGCACTTCTCTGCAAAGGTTACACCCAAAAAAGAAATCTGTTTGAATAATATAACAACACGTGGAGATTGCATGAGCTTGGCTCTGTGACCCATCAGTTGAGTTAGAACCTAACAATATTAACAGGTATCTAATATATGCCAATGTAAGTTCTCTTTCAGAAACTAAGCCTGGAAATCTGCCCTTTCAATGAGGATTGAGAGGTGAAATAGAAAGCAGAGTGTCAAGTTATTTCCTTGCTGAACAGTTAAATGTCAGCCAAGAAGCGAAACAAAAGAGCAAATTGGGCTGATGCTCTGGAGGGGAGTGTTGGGTTATTTCTACAGACATTATAATTCAGACCTCATTTGAAAAGGCTAAGAATTCAAGCTTACCCAGTTACTACTGAAATATGTACTGTTCATCTTTGAAATGTTTCTGAAGAAAGAGTAGGACAAGCAGCTAGCTATGTAATTTAGGAGACAACAGAAATTAAGCAATTGGAAAATGATTTGATGTTTCATGGTATAACCTTCAAACTCATTAGAAGAACATTTCAGAGCAAAGGGCAGTCAGAGAATGACTCAAAAGAGTTGAACCAGGCAAGAGGGAGAGAGTCTGGAGAGATGAAAGTGGGGACATCACAGGTGTGGGAAACAAGGACACAGAGAAATAGGAATTAAATCTGTCTAGTGATGTGCTTCTCCAGGTATGAATTTGGAGCCACCTAGATCAAGAACCTCCTGGGGTACTAATTAAAAATGCAGTTCTCAAAGAAAGAAATAAAAAATAAAAAATGCAGCTCTTGAGTCTCTACTTCACCTTAGAATCAGAATCTCTGAGAGACAAGGTTGAAGATCCCAGTATTTTTCACAAATACGAACAAGGATTCTGAGGTTTAAGAAAGGGAGTGGATGGAACCAACATGGAAAGGATATTGGGCCATTGTGGTTGCTTCTTCTTTTTCTTTTCAACACTTCTTTGAGGTATAACTTGTATATTGTAACGTAGTTACACGCTATAACAGTACTAGCCATGATCTTTGACAAATAAATCCACGTAACTGCCATAAGATCAGTCTTTTATTTTTAAGATTTTATTTATTTGAGAGAGAGAGAGCATGCACAAGTGTGGGGGAGGGGCAGAGGGAGAATCAGGCTCCCCGCTGAGCAGGGAGCCCGATGCAGGACTCGATCCCAGGACCCTGAGTTCATGACCTGAGCCGAAGGCCGACGCTTAATCAACTGAGCCACCCAGGTGCCCTGCCATAAGATCAGTCCTGATATAAATTTTCATCACCCTAGAAAATTTCTTCATGTTTCTTTGCTAACTAGCCCCAAATCACCTTCGATCTAATTTCTGTCCTACACATTAGTATTGATTTTTGTCTAAAATTTCATATAAATATAATCATTCTATATATACTCCTTTGTATTTGACATCTTTCTTTTGCTCAAGCTAAAGTTTTTAAGTTTTATCCATGTGGTTATGTGTATTAACTGTTTGTTCCCTTTTTATGGCTAAGGAGTATTTCACTGGACCTATGTACTGTATCTCTCTATCCATTCCATAATGACAGATATTTGGGTTATTTGGGTCATTTCTCTTGGTAAATACCTAGGGGTGGAAATACTGAGTCATGTGGAAATTGTATGTCGTATATTTAACTCTATAAGACTATATAAGACAACACTAAATTGCTTTATCTAGTGTTTTTTCCATTTTACACTTCTACAAGCAAAGAAAGCATGAAAGTTCCAGTTGTTCAAAGTCCTTGCCAACCATTGGTCTTTTTAATTCTAGTTATTATAGTGGGTGAGAAGAGTTATCTCATTATAGTCTTAATTTGCATTTCCCTTTTGACGAAAGATATGGAGCACCCCTTCATGTACTTATTAGTCATTCATACACCTTCTTTTGTTCAAAGCTTTTGTCCATTTTATTATTGGCTTATTTGACTTCTTATTGAATTGCAAGAGATCTTTATGTATTCTGGATAAAATTTCTTTGCCAGATTTTTGTTTTACAAATATTTTCTCAAAGTCAATGGTTTGACATTTAAATTTCTTAATGTTGTCTTTTCAGCAGTACAGTTTTTAATTTCAGTGAGATCTAATTTATCATTTTTGTCTTTCATGCTTTTTGAGTCCTAAGATATTTTTGCCTACCCTGAGGTCACAAAGATCTCTTGTGTTTTTGTTTAAGCTTTATAGTTTTCGCTTTTATGTTTAGGCCAATAATTTACTTTTAACTTTTATAAATGGTGCATGTTAAGGGTTAAGCTTGATTTTTTTTTCTTTTATGCACAGTTCTAGCACCATTTTTGCAAATATGATTCTTTGCCATTGAATTATAAGCTTTGTCCAAAATGAGTTGACTCTTTGTGTATGTGTATATTTGTGCACCAATTGTTGTACCCCATTGTACTAGATATTTGTCACATGACACTGCCACACAGTGTTGATTACTGTAGCTTGTAAATCTTGCAATCAGGTAGTGTCATTCAACTTCGTTTCTTTTACAAATAAGCTTTGGCTATTTGGGTCACTTTAGAATATAATGTGAATTTATTTGGACTTCATAAAATGTGTTGGGAAGAGTTCCTTCCCTTTTTTAAAAAAATTCTTTTGCTTAATTATAATAATTTCTTCCTTAAATGTTAAATAGGATAATCACTAAGGAAACCATTGGGGTTACTTTTTATTATTATTCCTATGTCTTTTTTTTTTAAGATATTCTTTATTTAAAAAATATTTGTTTATTTATTTGTTTATTTATTTATTTGAGAGAGACTTGGAGGGGGGACAGGCATAGGGACAGAGAGAATCCCCAGCAGGCTTCATGCCCAGCAGGGAACCCAATGTGGAGCTTGATCTCATGACCCTGAGGTCATGACCTGAGCTGAAATCAAGAGTCAGAAGCTTAAACCACTGAGCCACTCAGGCACCCCTATTCATAAATCTTTTTAGGGCTCAAAGTAGAACATGGCCCAACTCAATTTTTTTTTAATAAATAAGACTAATATTTAGTAGTCAAGATACTCAGAAGTGGGATTTTTGGGGCGCCTGGGTGGCTCAGTTGGTTGGGCGACTGCCTTCGGCTCAGGTCATGATCCCGGAGTGCCGGGATCGAGTCCCGCATCGGGCTCCCTGCTTGGCAGGGAGTCCGCTTCTCCCTCTGACCCTCCCCTCTCTCATGTGCTCTCTCTCATTCTATCTCTCACAAATAAATAAATAAAATCTTTAAAAAAAAAAAAAGAAGTGGGATTTTTGTTTGTATGTGTGTAAATTCTTCTTAAAACAAATTCAATTTCTTTATAGAATAGGGCTCATCAAATGTTCTATTTTTTCTTGAAACAGAAATAGTTGAAGTTGTTTTTCAAAGAATTTGTTCAGTTAATCTACTTTATCAAATTAATTGGCATTAATTGGCATATGAGTTTTCCTCATATTCTCTTATTACAATTTTATTATTTGTGATATCATTCATGACATTCATTCTTTAATTTCTGATTCTGGTACTTTGTATAACTATTTTTTTCTTGATTCGTCTTCCTAGTGCTTATCAATTTTATAAATCTTTTCAAAGGACCACCTTTGGGATTTGTTAATTTTCTCTAATATTCTCTTTTTTTATTTTATTAATTATTTTCTCTTATCTTTATTACTTCTTTTCTCCAACTTACTATGGGCTTTTCTTTTTTTACTTAATAAGGTAGAAACTTGCAGTTTTGATTGCGAGCTTTTCTCTCTCCTAATATAAGTTGATATACATTGTTATGTTATATTATAAGTTAACGTAATTATATTACATATTACTAATTTTGACATTTAGTATTTTTTATTCACTCAATTGCAAATATTTTCCTAAGCGAGCTTTGGAAACACAGAAAAGCCCGTTGCTACGTCTCACTCTGAGGAATCTCAGTCTGCTCAATGGTAAAATAAATCTAAAATTGACGTCTTTGTACCTACCTGCATATATATATATATATATATATATTAAAACAGCATTTCCCAAGAGTGTTCCTTAGAAATTGGGCCATGGTATGTTTAATTGGTGTTATTCAAACAGTAAAATTTCAAGAGCAAATGAGATTGCAGAAAAGTCGATTATAGTAAAACAGGGTCAGGATTTCAGGACTATGCTGACCCTTAATTATAATATTGTAAACTAAGACTTCCAGAGCAAGTCATTATATAGCATTTGTATATATATGTACTTATGAGGATAGCAGTGTCGTTCACCCTAGGGGACATTTGGAAAGATGAGGATGCATATTTGAATAATCTAATGGGTGGCTATTGGCATTTAGTGGGCAAAAACCAGGGTTGATAAACATACTATCGTATATAATTTTTATATATGATATAAACTATATATACATGCTTTCCTGTGAGCTCTTCTAACAAGTAACATCTTCTGGGAGTCATGTTTCATAGAAAAGAGTGTGAAATGCTGATTTAGAGTGATAAATCAATATAATCTATATGTAGATTATATATGTATAACTATATATATATAAACCTAAAATACATATATATATATATATATATAAACCTAAAATATATATAATCTATGTTGATTAAGTCTAGAGACTTGAGGCCCCGATCTCAACTTTAAGGACTGAAAGCCCTGTGGAATTTATCATGGCTGCTTTCTTTCTATGCATTCGTGTGGGCCAGCAGGATGTCAGTGTGAGATGCTTTCGTCAGGGAGCTGTCATGGAAACCCATCAAAGAAATAAGAGGACTCTTGGAGTATCATGAAGGAGAAGTGTCTAAATTAGGCAGCCTCACCCAACAATTATAGGTAATATTGTGAGACTCAGATAGAGCAGAGCAGGTAAGTACACCCCTCAAAAGTACAAGTCAGAACAGCCCTGGTGAGAGGTGCCTGAAGAGAGGCAGTTTGGTTAGAACCACTAACCGAAATGGAAGACAGAGACTGCTCTTGTCTGGGCATGTCATCCTTCCAAACCCAGATCCAGCACACCGAGGTATGAAACAAAGCAGCCCAATGGGCTCGATGTCACGGCTACACAACACAGCCTGCATTGACTAGGACAGTCTTGCGCCATCCCTTAGGACAAGACTCCAGTTCTTCCTACAGGCGGCACATGGTCCAGCTCCTCTGCACCAGCCCAGGCCCCAGAGGCTCTCCAGCAGGCCCATTATAGAAGGGAGCTGGATGCTCTCTAACGCAGGGGCCCTTCACAGCAGTGACTATAACTCAGAGGCCCAAATGTCAACCACTCCACAGAAACCACTAAATTGTGAGTGCTTTGAGAGAAAAGACCACTTTTTAAATTTTCCCTCATGCCTTCCCATAAGATAATCCTGAACTAAGGACATAATCAACTCTCAAAGTTTACTGTAAGAGAGGACCAGTGGAGCGGGGTGAAATTGTTACTGATCGATCTATCACAGTGGCTAACTCAGAAAACAAACAGCTAAGCCACTCCCTCTGGGGGACCCCAAGGGGGCTGACAGGTTGAGAGCGTAGCTCTGGGCTGGGTTGCCAACTCTGTTGCCAAACAAATTCAGATAAACTCGGCTCAAAAGAAGCCAATATCTCAAGAGACAAGGGTTTGGAAAAGAGAAAAGGATTTATTTTGGGTGCCGGCAGCTGAGGGAGGTGGCAGTCTTCTCCCTTAACAACAGACTTCTCTGAGGCAAAAAGGAACACCTCGAGTTTTATAGGAGAGTTTGGGGGGTTGGGGAGAACAGGGTATATGTGCAGGGGAGCAGGCAGAGAGCACCTAGTCATGGATAGGAGCTGTATGTGATTAGTGCATCATCACGGGCTGGGAAGGGGACCTGTAGGGTGTGGTCTTCTAGACATTTCATTGCTCTCAGGACTTTTCTGGTCCATGGTTGGAATGTTCTGGTCATCGCAAAGCGTCTTTGTCAACGTCTCAAGACAGTATGATAAGGAATCGGCACAATGGGTTTTAGTTAGAATGTGAGTTGAGCTGCCTTGTCTATTTCTGGTTTTATCTGTTGGGGTCTACAGTTGAGCAAGAGGGCTCGCTGACAAAATGAAACGAGGCAAAAAAGATATAATGCAAAATGGTGAGTCAATGTGGGGTCATCTTTAAGATTAAATGATGTACTCATTCAGTCTTTCACCCATCTATTTACTTGACAAACGTTTATAGGAACTGATGGAGTTTGGGATATGTATAGGTGAGGTTTGGTGGGGTCCAGAGCGGAGGGCCAAGAAAGAATTCTTGAGACTTCTTTGGTGCAAAAAGGTGGTTTTATTAAAGCACGGGGACAGGACCATGGGCAGGAAGAGCTGCTGCCCCAGGATTGTGAGGAGCAATTGATTATATACTTTGAAGTTGGGGGAAGTAAAGATAGGGAAGTTCCAGAAGGATTTTCATATGCTAAAGAAGACTCACAGGATACAGGAGGCCTTGCTATTGTCAAACTAAGGTTGCTTTTTCCTCTAGCAAGGCATTAACATTGAGTTGGGAGCTTCCTGGAGGAACATTATACCCTGCCTGCCTCAAGTATTTGTCAATGGGCTGCAGGTTATAAGGACATTTAATTTTATCTATGTTTCGTTCTGCCTTTGTTTTCCACATCAGGAACCTCCATGCTAGGTCTCAGAGGGACAGAAATGAGAACAAAAAAGTTTCTTTTCTCAAGGAATCCAGGCAGTCTAGTTGTTCCTCACAGGTTGGAATGCATACGAATGAATCACTTGGAATGATGGCTGAAAATGCAGATCCCTGGCCACACCCCCCACAGAGTCTCATTCAAGTTGGCTGGGGTGGGGTTCTGAGTTTGTAGTAATTATGGTGCCTGTGTTCTACGGTCTATTTGACACCAGTCAGGCACATAGTAGCCAGAGGCCCCTGGAAGCCTATTCCCAATGGACCAAGTGGTTAGGAACACAATGCTCAGGAGCATTTTCTTCAGAGCCTGGCAACAAGAGTCAGATTCTCAGGCAAATGACTTGACCTCTTTAAGACCCAGTCTCAGTTGAAATAAAATGGAGATAATATTTCTTATCCCTTGGGATCAGTTTGAGAATAAATGAGACCATGTATGTCTGGCACCTAACTTGGCACATAATAGGGGCTCAGTGGATAGTTGCACTAGTAATAATAATTACTACTATTGGTGGTGTTATCACTACCAATGTGATTCACCAGAATTAAGCTGTATCAATCAATATGAGTTATATATAAATATATTACATTAATATAAAATACATGTTTACCACATTGATCATATTATAATATAAATTAATTATATTAATACATACAGTCAACAGAGATTATGACCTTGATATATCCAAGAGAGACATTCATGGAATTTTCTATAACAATACTGGAGCATCTTCTGAAAAATCCTCCCATTTCCTACAGGGTGAGAGTTACCATCTGTCTTATATTGAAAAAAAAAAAAAAGAACATACTAATAGCTAGGGTGTGTTTTCCAACATAAATTGAAGGTCTTCACTTTGTAAAGACTGTAGTAATGGGAAGTCTCCTGCAAAGTGTCCCCCTGTGTTATTTCTGCAGTTGTTTACTTGTTTGTTGCTTTTAAACTTAAATGGTTTCAAAGCCAAATGGAGAATATAATCATCTTTTCTCCCCCACAATTTTGACAATTTTCTATTTGAAAAGTAACTTCTTTCTTATGATAAAGTAATACTGGATATAAAAAAATTATAAAGCATGGGAAGTCCTGAAAAATGAGAAAATAATCACCCAAATATTCACCACCTAGACATAATGAAACATTCACCATCTAGACCATAATTAAAATTTGGTGTTTACATAACCGAACTAACCTTGAGTTTGCCCCTTGGTGAGTCACAGGTAGAAACTATACCAAGTGAGTTGTCACACAAAGAAAACTTTATTTGTGGCAAATAAGGAGATCACGGGGATTAACTTCCAAAGCTGGGATCCCCAAGCAAGGTGGGTGGGTTCCTTTTATTCAGGGTTAGGATGAGTATTTAGATAGAGGAGCCTTGTCATTGAATGTAGAGGCAGGGATGAGGTTGAGCATGCACCTTAAGGGACCATGCCTGTACACACTTTGCATGTTATGTAAATAGGCTTGTGTTCCTCCTTGGGTGGAGATTTTAGTGTTATAATGAGGTAGAGGTAACTGCGGGTCACTCCATGGTCCATCTATGCAGGCGTGAGTCGGGTTTAAGCTCACACTGGTCAGGGTGCTCTGGGCCATGGGAGCTCTTCCTCTGGGCAATCCTTATTGCTTGAGGGGTGGTTTCAGTTTCTATCATGGGATGCTGTGCCTGTCATGTCTTTTTCCTGAGTTAAGAGATAGGCTGGGAGAAAGAACTTAAGGAAAATGTGGGACAAATATGGATATGTATATGCAGGTGGGCAGCCAAGGTCAGATCTTGGGGTCAATCATGAGGAGTTTGGCAGGTGACAGTCTTTTTGTCCTCTTTATCATTTGTTTTAACATTGGGCTCAAAATATATGGACAATTTACATTGTTTTCCCCTAATATTATATAATAGAGATTTCACATAACACATATAAATATTATACTTGGTGGCTGGATAATACCATTCTTCCTCACCCATAATTTATTTTATCAATCTCTTATTTGGTAAATTTCACTATATTAAGATATATAATCAGGAATGATTTTATAATAATTATTTCTTTTTTATTATGTATATTATTTTTCCTTTGGATAGACTGCTGGAAATAGAATTGCTGAGTGAAAAGTATGAATATTTTTAAATTTGTAAGTCATGTTAATAAATTTCTCTCCATAAAGGTTGTGCCGATGCTTACTCCCATGATTAGAAAAAAAGGAATTAATTCATTTGGTAACTAGAGATATTAAACGTGCTTTATTAATATATTGGCCATTGTATTTCTTTCTCTGCAAATTCTACATTCCCTTCTTTTGTCTAGCTATCTATTGGAGACTTATTTGAGGTTTATGCTTTCTTTCTTCTTTCCTTCCTCCTTCCTTCCTTTCTTCTTTCTTTTCTTACTAAAAATTCATAATTTCAGATTTTTCATGGAATGAGTCTTGAATATTAAGTTTATTGCTTGCTAAAGCACAACCTAGAAGCAGGTTTCTACTCTCTCTTACAGTCATATTATAGAAGGATTACACCAAAGTTCACTTGTAGAATTCTCTTTGATGACAAATATATTAATATTTCCTTTCCCAGGCAGACCCCAAATGTGGCAGCTTTTAGCAGCAGCATACTGGATGCTTCTTCTTGGACCTAT
Source organism: Neomonachus schauinslandi (assembly GCF_002201575.2). NCBI lineage: Eukaryota > Metazoa > Chordata > Mammalia > Carnivora > Phocidae > Neomonachus > Neomonachus schauinslandi. The sequence goes on from NC_058408.1 coordinate 76,797,425, forward strand.
ATATGGTTATCACAAGAGAAGAAGTGTCACAAATCCTGAAGCTAATATGAATATTGTAAGTCCTTCATTAAGAAAAAACATTAAGGGGCTCCTGGGTGGCTCAGTCATTAAGTGTCTGCCTTCAGCTCAGGTCTTGATCCCAGGGTCCTGGGATCAAGCCCCACATCGGGCTCACTGCTCAGCGGGAAGCCTGCTTCTCCCTCTCTCACTCCCCCTGCTTGTGTTCCCGCTGACGCTGTCTCTCTCTGTCAAATAAAAAAATAAAATCTTAAAAAAAAAGAAACATTAATATAAGAAATTATTAATTTATCATCTTTTTTAAAAATTTTATTATGTTATGTTAGTCACCATACAATACATCATTAGTTTTTGATGTGGTGATCCATTGTTTTTGTGTAACACCCAGTGCTCCATGCAGTATGTGTCCTCCTTAATACCCATCACGGGGCTAACCAATCCCCCCTCCCCCTTCCCCTCTAAAACTCTGTTTGTTTCTCAGAGTCCATAGTCTCTCATGGTTTTAGATCTAATTGGTCTGCTTGTCTACAACCAGTTCTACATTGACTAAATCTGTGTTCACTCCCCTATTCCCTGGCATGGCTAACCAGGAGCTGGAAGTTGCTAATCTAAACTTGGAAAGACTTGAGCCAAGGTGGGGCAGTAATATTCCCTTTCCTGGTGATTTGAGCTACCATCTGATGGTGGTTTCCTGAAGAAAAGTTTCATGAGTTCGTACTGATGACCTCTACAGAGTATCCTTGCATTCTCCATAAGGCTTTTTATAGAACAGTTTCTTTAATTTGTGAGCTGTATCAGTGTTTTTCTTAGTTTAATAAGCCAGACATGGTTTCTGTTGTTTGCAACTGAAAGTATCTCAACATGCAGAAATTTGTATCAGAAGTAGAAAGGAATAGAGTGGAATGGAATAGAGCTAGTCAAAAAGAAAGAGAGAAAGAGAGAGAGAAAGAAAGAAAGAAAGAAGAGAGAAAGAAAGAAAGAAAAGGACAGGCAAATGACCAATTTCCACCATAGGCTTCATTCCAATGGGATACTCCATACTCTTGCATAAATGGTGCACCACTGATGTCCTCACCCAGGTCAAGGCTGTGCTAGAACTTTAAGAAGAATGTAACTGTCACAGTTTCTAATGCGTGTCTCCTGTTGTTCCTGTCTCCACAGTAAGCAGCAGGTACCCCTAACCTCCTACACTGCTGAACTCACAGTCCGTGACTATATGTCTCCATATCGAAATTTCCCTCTTTCTCTCATATTCACACACATTCTCTTCCTTTCTGGTCTGGGTGCTTTTTGGTTCTTAATTATTTTATAAAGATGATAAGAATAATAAACATTTACAGAGCACTTATTTTGTGCCAAGCATTGATCTAGTTATTTTATGTATAGTCCTCAGAACAAATCTGTGAAGAGATACTAATATAATTTTTATTTTACAGTTGAGGGACAAAACGGTTAAATAACTTGCCCAAAGTTGTACAGCTAAGAAGAGAAAGAGCTAGATTTTGATGCCATACAATTTGTCTCTAGAATCTAGGCTCATAACCACCACTTTAAATAACCCCATCATATATGCACACCTCTCGAGCACCTTGCATGGGCACATGCATAATCCTGTGGTAAAGGCATGCACTTTGGAGCTAAACTTCCTTAGGCTTTAATTTTGTCTTTCTCTCTTCCTAGTGTACAATCTCAGATAGATTATTCATCTCTCTGGAACTCGGTTTTCTCAGCCATGAATGGGTATGATCCCATCTCAAAGGCTTGTTGTAAGGATTAATAAAGCAGAACATATACACCATGCTCTATGCAGATGACCAGTAAACAGTACTTGCTCTCTTGCCTGTATATCTGTGCAAGAGGTATTTTTCATTTGGGTTCAGACTCTCTTCTTTACATCTTCTTTACCCTCTGCCCAAGAAACTGACCTGTAAGAACTAGGTCAACAAGGTCCCTTGCCTTTAGCTTTCAGTTCAGTTCAGCCCATTGAAATCTTGAGCAGGAGATCAGAAGGAGGGACAAGGGTAAGTCAGATGATTCATTATCCTGGTTCCCTCCACGTGGTCACCTTAGATGGGCTGTCTGCTTCCTCTCCATGTGGTCCTTTCTTCCTATCTCATTCTGGGCCTGGGGACCACTCTCTCCCACCTCCCTTCAGGGTTGGCTGGCAATAGCTCACTTGTTACTAGCCACAGGGCCCTACACAATCCTTCATGGCTTCCCTCATTAGCTAACCATACACATTTGTTTTCAAACATTTTGTGAGTGAACCCGGGTGCATTAGTAATTCTCATTGTAACTCTCAATCCAGGCCGGGCAGATGGGGATATAAGGTCAACCTCCCTCGTCTTCCAATGCCTCTGCATGCAACCTTCTTCTAAAACCCTCCTCAAGGGATCCTAAGTTTCCTGCTGCATCCTGTCCCAGTACTTAGTTCAACAGTAGCTTGTGTAACTCAAAGGACTATGTTGCAGTGTAGGTATAAAAATCGAGAGCTGACATCATGGACGTGTCTGTTTTCCTCTCCTCCTTCCAGAGCCAGATTATTTCCTACTGGGGTTACCCTTGTGAAGAGTATGACGTCGTGACCAAAGATGGTTATGTCCTCGGAATTTACCGGATTCCTTCTGGAAGAGGATGTCCCAGAGCAAGTAGGATTTATGTTGTTATGGAAGGAAGACTGCCTCCAGCAGAGATTCCTAGGTGTGCTCTGAGCATTCCTAGAGGAGCTGGGCAGCTTTTGGTCTGAAATAGGAAACTCATCACCTCCACCAGTCCGGCTCCATTTCGCTTGTAGAATCTTCTGGGGTTTTTCAAGCATTTAGATACACAGTTGGCTCAAACAACATGGGAGTTAGGGACACCACTACCCCCCACCACAAGCAGCTGAAAACTCACATATAACTTTTGACTCCCCTAAAACATAACTACTAATAGCCTACTGTTGACTGGAAGCCTTGTCAATAACATAAACAGCCAATTGACACATATTTTGTATTATGTTATATGCATCATATACTGTATTCTTACAGGGAAGTAGGGTAGAGAAAAGAAAATGTTAAGAAAATCATAAGGAATAGAAAGTACATTTATATGACTGTACTGTATTTATCAAAGAACTCCACAGATAAGTGGACCCATGTTGTTCAAAGGTCAACCGTACACTCCTTATTTAGTCTTTTCTTCCTCCATGACTTTGTCCTTCCAAAAATAACATGAAATAAAACTTAGTCTTGTTCTGGAGATACTCCCTTCAGGCTTAACAACCAGACCCCTAGAAGTCATCTTGACGCTTTCTTGTCCATCACTTCCTATATGCAGCCAGTCACCAAGGTCTATCAATTTTGCCTCCAAATTTCTCTCTCATCTGAAAACTTCTCTCTGCTTCAATATTCCTCAAGTCTAGGTTTGGACATGATCATCACCTTTTGCTTCAGCTATTCCGACAGCTTTCCAACTTACTTCATTTGTAATTAATTCTCTTCTTAAGTCATTGGGACTTCATGTTTTAAGTAAATCTGACCCGATTTTAAAAAAGATTTTATTTTATTTGTTTATTTGAAAGGCAGAGAGAGAGAGAGATCACTAGCAGGGAGGAAGGGTAGAGGGAGAAGCAGACTCCTCGCTGAGCAGGGAGCCCAACACGGGGCTCGATCCCAGGACCCAGAGATCATGACCCGAGCTGAAGGCAGATGCTTAACCAACTGAGCCACCCAGGCGCCCTAAATTGGACCCAATTATTGCTATACTTAAACTGAATTAATGAGCCATTCCTAGCTCCCTACAATACAGATTGATCTCTGTAGAGTAAGGGGGAATCCACCTGGCAAGAACTGTTTGCTTTCTTCTCTCAAATCTTAGCTCCTTTGATACTTTGGAGTCTTGTATAACGAAACTTGCCAGTCTCAGAATGGTTAATCATATAAAGAGAAAAATCTAGATTCTAGATAACCCCATTACAATAGTCATGAGAACTTTGTCTGCCCAAACTTTTATTTCAGTTCTGCCAGCTAGCTGCCAAAATGTGTGAGCTGGACAGCTGACTCTACAATGAGAAGCTGCTGGGGGCTCAGATCCAAGGGGGCCTATGCTCTTAGGCAATAATTTAGCAGAATTAGTAACACCTCTTCTTTCCGTTTCCTCCAAAGATAGACTGAATGAACATAGACTTTAGTTTCTCGCGTCTGGGTGACCAAAGGCTCTCTGGGACCCCAGTGTAACCACCCGATCTCTGGGAGCTGGTCTAGCCCCAGAGGGAGCTGAGGGGGTCCCGGGTACCAGCACAGTAACAAACCTTTTGTAAAAGACAGGAACATTGTTGCTGCTTTTCTCTCTTGTCTGTGTCTCAATGCCACTTCCCTGCCTTCTTCTTCGTCAAGTTGTCCCAATTCCACATTGTGAACAGGAATTTTCTATCAGATTAACAATTTTACGTTGCATAACATTTCACTGAACATCTTGCATTTTGCTGTTTTGCTTTCTGACAATGTGAATGAAACTATGTGGCGTGTGTAAAATCGAGCCTAATGCCTGGCACTCAGTCAGTATTCACAAATGGCATTTTTAATGTTTCTATTACTATTTCGAGAAAAATTTAGTTTGGTAATCAGATGCTTCGTGAGACATCAAATGTTATTGATATGAATAATAATAATAGAGAAATGATTCATTATGCTGGACTGTCTTGTATGTATTTTTTAAAGATTTATTTATTTATTTTAGAGAGAGAGCAAGAGAGAGTAAGATGGGGGGCAGAGGAAGACAGAGAATCCTGAAGCAGACTCCCCGCTGATCGCGGAGCCCAACACAGGGCTTGATCCCAGGACCTTGAGATCATGACCTGAGCCAAAGGCAGCCGCTTAACCGACTGAGCCACCCAGGCGCCCCTATGTATTTTAATTCTAATTTAATTCTTATGACTACACTATGAGATAGCATTTGTTAATTACTGCCCATTATACAGTTAAGTTAATTGAGGCACAAGGGGTTAATGTGTAGCAGAATAGACTTTGAGCAAGAACAACCTGACTCCAGTACCTACAGAACAATGTAAAACATTATATATAATCCAAATTTTACAGAGACAAAAACAAGACAGGAGAAGACAAATAACTTGCCCAAGTAAGCAGTTCATAAAGGACTCGAACCCAGATTTGCCTGGCACCAAATGTCATCCCTTCCCCTCTGTTCTACTAGAGGAAGTCAGGAAAGAGAATTCTTCTCCAGACACTGAGGGCGTTCAGACATGAGATTCTTGTTGCCCATGTGTTTTCAGCTCCGAGGCCTGTTGTGTATTTGCAACATGGCTTAATTGCATCCGCCACTAACTGGATCTGCAACCTCCCGAACAACAGCTTGGCTTTCCTTCTGGCAGATACCGGTTATGACGTTTGGATGGGCAACAGCCGGGGCAACACCTGGTCCAGAAAACACTTGAAATTCTCACCTAAATCTCGAGAATACTGGGCCTTCAGGTAAGGAGCTACATACTAATAAATAAAGTATGTACCTGTTCATGGACATGGATACCCTTGGATTTCCCTCTTTCTGTGCACACACAACACAGTGGAATCCACGAGAAGGAAACAAACATTTCTTCCTCTACCCGGGCTTTCTTCACAGGCCCTGAAGAAATGCCCTTATTCATTGCATTGCTGTTTGTTTAAAAAACCCCGCTCACTGGTGTGTGTGTGTGTGTGTGTGTGTGCGCACGCGCAAAGTATATATGCAAAAAAATAAATAAATAAAAATGCAAAGATCATCTTTAGAAAGGTTAATTCCAGGACTATCACTTTGCCACTGTGGACCCCAAAGGAAGTTTACCTGGGGTGCTTGCTAAAGAGGAAAATCGAAACTGATCGAGAAATGGGACCGGAAACAAGGCTCTGGGTGAAAATTTTGAGAACCAGACATTCATGATAAGCCAAGAGTGAGCCCCGGGTGAGTTTGCACAGCTGACCCCTCCAATGTTTATTCACTGAGGAGTGAATGAACCATCCATCGGCTGGCGGGGCTGAGACCTGGCCCCAGAGTCAGGTCCTGGGAAAATAAAGAGAAAGCCTGACACAGAATGAGCCAAGAGCAGAGTCACCAGCAGCAGCACCCTGGGGCATGGTCTGCTCTAGAAGCCATGCCGTCTTCGTCCCAGGGGGACCCCCCCCCACCCTGGTACAGACTCTAAGAAGCATGCCCTGCAGGTCACTAAAGCTGTTTGTTCCTTTCTTCATTGCCGCCTTATTCTTCGAAGCCATTTGATATTTCCTCATTCCACACCCCAATGCCCCCGTGTCATGGCATGATTACAGGTAACGTGATGATTCCCTAGGTGAGTGTTTTCCCAACTACACATAGGAAAAGAAGCACCTGAGGTGACTGATAAATACGCAGATCACCCGGCCTCTTCCCCAGAAGTTCTGATTCAGTCTGTCTGGGCTGACCCCTACAAATCTGTTTGCTTTAGTCTGCTTTTAAAATAAACATTCCAGGTACTGTTCTTTTCAAGGGAGTTTGGTAAATCCGCTGTAGAATTAAGTGAACTATGACTAGCCTTACAGGAAAATCGTCTCTGGGACTTTGCAAAGCAGATTTTTCTGATTCTGGTCTCTTAACCATGTCACTCTTGCCATCAAGGGGACATCTTCAAAACTTGCAGAGATGCCTAATGTTCTACATTGACTCTAGTCTTAAATTGACAAAAGCTATGTATCTATGTCTGCAATAAATGTGTCTAAACATTGTAGGACTGACATTGAGTTGGGTTTTTTCCCCCCAATTTTTTTGTTCTTTCTCTTTGGCAGCGTGGATGAGATGGCTAACTATGACCTTCCGGCCACAATCAATTTTATCGTAAAGAAAACTGGACAAGAGCGACTCTACTATGTGGGCCACTCCCAAGGCACCACCATTGGTGTGTTTGGGGCAGGTGGGATCTGAGAGTGTCAGAGAACCTTCCATATTCATGAAAGGGGTCAGGACTTCTTCCCCCTGTGCAGTCTCTAGCTTGAGGACTTGACCTGGGAAACCATTTCCTCTGACTGGTTTCTGAAGAGTAAACAAAACGAGGAGGACACCAGGGATTTGTGCCGCTCCAGGACTGAATTTGGAGATTGATAGATAAGCCTGAGGGAGAGGGACTTACTCCTGTGTGTACACCACACACAGTTACCAGACACTGGTTTAGACCCTGGGAAGGCCGAGATAAGAATGATATGGGTCTTTCCCTTAAAGAGCTTTCAGTCGAATGAGGACACCAAAAAGAAAGCAGAGAATTACAAACTGTGGACATCATATGCCACAATTACTGTTTCTTTTAGTTCCTGGAGGCACTGGGATAGGCTAGAGTAGATGGTGCCGTGTTGACAATGCCCTGAGGCACTTCACCCCCTTCCCTGCTCCCCATGTAGCTAGACAGCTCAACAATATCAACAGCATCTCCACCAGGCTGTTTTCTACATCTGAATTCTAATCAGGTTTCTGGTGTAAAGTAGGTCTTTAGATGCTATGCATCTCACATACCATCTCTCATTGCAATCTACAAACATTTGAGACCATTATCATCCATGTTTTACAAATGACTGAATTTGGAAATCCTTTCCAATGGTGAGAATGCCAAAGAATACCTTCAGATATATATATATATATATATGTAATTTAACCTTCAAAAGAATCACCCTGTGAGGATTCTATTTTCCACATTGACAGCTTGAGAAAACCAAGACTTCCCACAGCTAGTGAATGAGAAACCAAAATTATAGCCCAGTGTTGTATGATACTAGAGAGTATGGTCAAGGTAGAATGGCCCTTGGAGTTTACCTGGACATGCCCCACAATGGATGTTTGAACCCTTTCTGCAGTACTATGAAGAGACATAAATTCTCCAGGGAAAAAAAAGTCACTGCATTTTGAATTAGCCAATTGCTTCCTTGAGAGGTTTAGGAAATTCTTCCCTACCAGTGGTACTTATTCTGAGCTGTTTTTGTAGTTGCTGTTGTTGTTTTTAATATGCCTACTTTTGCTACCATTTATTATGAATGAAGAATTGTTTTAAATCTATAAACTAGTGTTCTTCCCTTTCAGCCTTCATAGCATTCTCTACAAATCCAGAGCTGGCTAAAAGGATTAAGATATTTTTTGCATTGGCTCCAGTCATCACGGTGAAATACACCCAAAGTCCTATGAAAAAATTCACAATTCTTTCCAGAGAAGTAGTCAAGGTATGTGACTCCTCCAAGTTTAAATCTGTAGTAACTAAAACTAGCTCTATTTTCACTGATTTCAAGAGAAGAGAACCTTAGACAAAATGGCATTTTACAAGCTTCTGAGACTATAACAGATGTAAGATGTCCATGTAGATCTACTGATAATGTAATTTTACCAACAGGGTTTAGGGAGCTCACTCCAATACCATTCTACCCTATTGTCTAAATGTCTATCAGGGGCTTCTATCCCATGTCATTCCTCACTCACAGATAAAGCAAATGTTGAGGTGATTAATTGATTTGTTTAATCTAGTAGGTTAAATTTCTCTCTAGTGACCCTTGCTTTTTCAGGAGCAATATGGAGGAGGAGTTAAGATCACAGCATGGCGCCAGATGGCATGGGGTTGGATCCCAGCTAGCTGGGTAAATTTATCAAGACCTTAAATCTTTTGTGAATCATTTTCTTCACCCATAAAGAGGGAATGTTAATAGTTCCTACTCCTAGGACTGCTGTGAGGATTGAGTTCAGACTTGTGAATCCCTTAGAACCAGGTCTTGCACATTATAAGCCTTCAATTAATGTCACCTACTCATTGCTGTCATGATTTGCTTAGAACATACTTTCCCCATCACTAAAAGTCCAACCTTTTTTTTTTAAGATTTATTTATTTTAGAGAGAGAGAAAGAGAGTGAACATGAGCAGGAGGGGCAGAGGGAGAGAGAATCTGAAGCAGACTCCCCACTGAACTCGGAACCTGATGTGGGGGCTCAATCTCACAACCCTGAGACCACCTGAGCAGAAAGCAAGAGTCAGATCCTTAACCAAATGCACCACCCAGGCACCCCACTAGAAGTCCAACCTTACTCAACGGCCCACACTTCTTAGACTCTCAGTCTGTCAACTTCTCGAAATCTGGGCAATATCCTAAACTCCAGATTCTCTCTGTGTGCTAACAGCTAACTAATCTGATCAGTTACTCAGTTGAAGTGAATTGGTCCATGAACTTTAGTGTGTTTTCCTCTTATGGATTGATATGGGCTTCTCCTATTGCAGACTAAAAGTGATCATTGCATTCAGTGATTTTGATTAAAGCAGATGAAAGGAAGACCATTTTTACAGAAGCCAGGGATTCTGGCTTGTGAGAAATAAGTATATTAGCCCATGGTGATTCAATTCCATACCTATACAACCCAGAAAGACACAAATAAATAAAAAGATACCGTGTCCACAGATTGGAAAGACTAATATCACTAATGTGTCCGTACAACCCAGAGTGAACTGCAGATTCGGTGCTATCCCTATCAAAATTCCAATGGCAATTTTCACAGAAATAGAAAAAACTATCCTAAAATTTGTGCAGAAACAGAAAGACCCCAAATAGCCCAACCAATCTTGTGAAAGCAGGGCAAAAGTGGAGGCATCACACTTCCCAATTTCAAAGTCTATTACAAAGCTATAGTAATCAAAACAGTATCGTACTAGCATAAAAACAGGTGCATAGACCAGTGGGATAAAATAGGGAGCAAGAAATAAGCCCACACTATGGTCAACTAATCTTTGACAAGGGTGCTATAAACACATAATGGCGAAAAGACAATCTCTTCAATACATGGTGTTAGGATAACTGGACAGCCACATGCAGAAGAATTAGGAACACCTGGTGGCTCAGTCAGTTGGGTGTCTGCCTTCGACTCAGGTCATGATCCCAGGGTCCTGGGATCGAACCCCACATCAGGATCCCTGCTCAGTGGGGAGCCTGCTTCTCCCTCTGCCTGCCGCTCTGCCTGTTTGTGCTCTCTCTCTCTCTCTCTGTCAAATAAATAAACAAAATCTTAAAAAAAAAAAAAAAGAATTAAACTAAACCCCTATGTTACACCACTCACAAAAATTAACTCAAAGTGGATTAAAGACTTACACAGAAGATCTGAAACCATAAAACTGCTAGAAGAAAACATAGGGAAAAGGCTCCTTGACATTGGTCTTGCCACTGATTTTTCTGGATAAAACACCAAAAATACAGTCAATAAAAGCAAAAATCAGCAAATGGGACTAACTAAAAAGCTTCAGCACAGGAAAGGTAGCAATCAATATATTGAAAATGCAGCCTACAGAATGGGAGAAAATATTTGCCAACCAAGTATCTGATAAGGGGTTAATAAACAAAATATACAAAACGCTCATATAATTCAATAGCCAAAAAGCAAGTAATCCAATTAAAAATGGGCAAAGGATAAGAACGCACATTTTTCCAAAGAAGACATGAAAATGGCCAATAGATACATGGAAAGATGCTCAACATCACTCATCATCAGGGAAATGCAAACCAAAACCACAGTGGGGTATTGCCTCACATTCATTAGATGGCTATTATCAAAAAGACAAGAAATGAATGTTGGCGAGGATGTTGAGAAAAGTGAACCCTTATACACTATTGGTGGAAATGTAAAAAAACAGTATAGACAAATTAAAATGGGAAAATTTTAAAGAACATAAAAAAGTCAAAAGAAAATAAGGAAATGCAGTCATTTGCAACCTAGATGAAACTAGGGGGCATAATGCTAAATGAAATAAGCCAGACAGGAAAGACAGATACTGTACTGAGTCACTTATAGGGAGCATCTAATATTAAAAAACCAATTTCATAGAAAAGGGGAATAGAATGGTGGTTAGTAGGGGCTGGAGGAGGAGGAAATGGGGAGATGTAGGTCAAAGTATACAAACTTCCACTTATAATGTCTTTTAATGTCATTATTTAATGTCATTTATAATGTCATTAAATGTCATTTAATGTCTTATGGTATCAATTATTCCTCAATAAAGTTGAAAATGAATGAATGAGTAAAAAAAATGGGTAAGATCTGTCAAGTTGTTTTGGAGATTCATTGAGATGATATATGTTTAAGCATTATACCTGGCCTATAGCAGGTGTTCAGTTAAGTATTGTCTAGTATTATTAATTGGGTTTATTTTTTTTTAAAGATTTTATTTATTTATTCATGAGAGACAGAGAGAGAGAGGCAGAGGGAGAAGCAGGCTCCCAAGGAGCAGAGAGCCCGATGCGGGACTCGATCCCAGGACCCTGGGATCATGACCTGAGCCGAAGGCAGACGCTTAACCATCTGAGCCACCCAGGCGCCCCTAATCGGGTTTATTTTAGATTCAACCTCAGCACTTGGTGCTTCAGATCTCCTGTTTACCAATTGCTTATCCTCTCCACCTCTCCCATCCCTTGTTTTGCCCCTGGGCATTTATGTGTTCTTACCCTTCTATCTTTTTTCTGACCTACAGCTTGCTTTGACCCTTTGCTCTTTATGTGTTTTCTATAATAGTAAGGGTTGTTAGTATTGTCTTCATTTCTTTCTTTCTTTCTTTCTTTCTTTCTTTCTTTTGGGGTGTGGGGAGGAGCAGAAGGAGAGAGAGAATCCCAAGCAGGGTCCATGCTCAGCGCAGAGCCAGAGGTGGGCCTTGATCTCACGACGCAGGAATCATGACCTGAGCCAAAATCAAGAGTTGGACACTTAACCGCCTGAGCCACCTGGCGCCCTGTCTTCATATCTTAAAAGAAGAACCTGAGGCTCAAAGAGGCTAAGCACCTGTCCCGAATGACCCAGCGAATGGGTGGTGGAACCAGAATTTGAACCCAGATCTGAGCAGGCCATCTATGGTCAATGTTCTTTCTTCTATGTAATTATTTACCCTCCTTTCCAATGCCAAACTGAAAAAGTCAGCTCTGGATCCTTATGCAGCTATGTACACAGAGCCCAGCTCAGCAGTCCACTGAGAGCTGCATCCAGCCCATGTTCTCCTTGGCAAACCATGAGACCTGGCACGGGGCCACGTACCCAGAAGAAGGGATATCTTCTTAAATTAGAGCTAATGCAAGACTGCTATACTGTTATGTGACAAGCACACCCCCTCCAGAACCAACTTGGAATTACAGTCTATGAGTCACGTTGACCACACTGTAGGAATGGGTGTTCTATGGCTGGCTGGCCTGCACTACTATCCTCTCTTTTTAGGTTAGGGTGAAGGAGCAATTATCTGTGCCTGGGTAAATATAATGGTAGTTTTGTTGCATTGCTTATGTGTGGGGGTAGAGGTAATGTGAAGTCAGAGACCGCCATGCTACTTCACCCTGTATTTGGAAACACCGGCAGTCAGAATAAAGAACAAGGGCCCTTTATGGCAGATATAACCTCTTTCTTCACATCATATTTTGATGGCTGGTCACATCTATGAACTGGCACTTCCTTTTCACATGGATTTTCTGCCAAGTGTGGATGATGAAGATATTGGTAATGAGAAACAAAAATGTTTGCTGATTAAAACCAGACCCTGCTTTCTACTCTGATTACTTATTCATGTGCTAATCTATTTAGATTATTACACTTGAGAACATAGAAGAGATGCAAACATTCTTTTATTTTATTTAAAGATTTTATTTATTTGTTTGACAGAGAGAGATAGAGAGAGTGGGAACACAAGCAGGGGGAGTGGGAGAGGGAGAAGCAGGCTTCCCGCTGAGCAAGGAGCCCGGTACGGGACTTGATCCCAGGACCCTGGGATCATGACCTGAGCCGAAGGCAGACGCTTAACGACTGAGCCACCCAGGCTCCCTGCAAACATTCTATTAAAAGGTAAGTTCAAGGGGCACCTGGGTGGCTCAGTCGTTAAGTGTCTGCCTTCGGCTCAGGTCATGATCCCAGGGTCCTGGGATCGAGTCCCCACATTGGGCTCCCTGCCCTGCGGGAAGCCTGCTTCTCCCTCTCCCACTCCCCCTGCTTGTGTTCCTGTTCTCGCTGTCTCTCTCTCTGTCAAATAAATAAATAAAATCTTTAAAAAAAAAAAAAAGGTAAGTTCAAGGGCGCCTGGCTAGCTCAGTCAGAAGAGCATGTGACTCTTGATCTCTGAGTTGTGAGTTTGAGCCCCATGTTGGGTGTAGAGGTTACTTAAAAATAAAATTTTTAGGGCTCCTGGGTGGCTCAGTCGATTAAGTGTCCAACCCTTGATTTTAGCTCAGGTCATGATCTCAGGGTTGTGAGATGAAGCCCCACATGGGGCTCCACACTGGGCATGGAGTTTGCTAAAGATTCTCTCTCTCTCTCTCTCTTTCTCCTTCTCCCTTTCCCCGCTACCACTCACACACATGTTCTCTCTCCCTCTCAAAAAAGAAAAAAAAATTAAGTTTTAAAAATTAAAAAAATGTTTTTTAATTAAAAAAATTTTTTTAATCTTTCAAGTGTCCCAGTGATTGTGACAAAATGAATGAGAGGCCAGAATGAATTAGATAATGTCTGCCATGATTAATTACTGCTTTCTAGACCTAAAGAGGTTGATTTGAACTATTTTAACACATTGTAGTCTCTCTTTCTTTCTCCTTCCCTCTCTCTGGCAGGAAGGGGTATATGAAGTCACAGTATATCATAGATAACCTTAATATTCCATGGGATACCAAATATTCCATTAAATGAAGATGACCTTTGACCATATAAAGTAACCACTTTTCAAACTCAGAATTCAACCAACTATACCCAGTAGGAATTTACTGGTTCGAGTTTACCAAAGATACTGTGAGATCTCGTCATGCACTAGTGCAATAAAAATAAATGCTAGTTGTTATTGTTCTTTGGTTGTAATTGGTAGTTAAAAAAGGCTTCCAGGAGAAAGAGAAGCCAGTTTTTACACTGTAAATAGAATTTCCAAAAGGTTTAAGAATTAAAAAATATCTTTACAGGGGCTCCTGGGTGGCTCAGTTCGTTAAGTGTCTGACTTCAGCTCAGGTCATGATCTCAGGGTCCTGGGATGGAGCTACCAGGCTCTGCGCTCAACAGGGAGTCTGCTTGTCTCTCTCCCTCTCCCTCTGCCCCTCCTGCCGCTCATGCTTTCTCTCTCTCTTTCTCTCAAATAAATACATAAAATCTTTTTTAAAACACTTTCATCTTTGTATCTAATTTAAGATTATAAAGCTAGTTATTGTGAAACAGACAAGATTCATCTTCTATGCACAGGAATGAGATTTGAATTTGTGTCCTAATTCGAAGGGATTCCTGAAGTTCAGAAGGTAAATTCAACTCACTGGCAACATGGCCTGAAATTCCACTAGTAGAGATTGATTTTGGGGGGGTTAAGCTTTTGCTTCTGGAAGAGTTCGCTAGAATATTCTGGAATGATCATTCACTAATTATAATAGTAGTTATTATTTGGGGAATGTTAACTAGATTCTAGAAACTGTAGTAGGCTCCTTTTAAACATGACCTATTATCTTTACACAGTCTTACATACTGCATATTAATTTTTCATTTCATTATCCATTTCCAGATAATAGAAATGAAATACTTTCTTAAGGTATAAGAGACAGAATCCAGAATTGAGCCAAAGTATCCCTGCCTCCAAAGACTTACCAATTTCCTACAGGGGCTAGTTTTTCAGGGCACGTTCCAAAAACACGGCAAGTAGAGGATCTTGGGAAAAGGCATCAAGAGGAGAGTTGGGAAGACCAACAAGGTGGGTTGGGAGAACCAAAAACAAAATTTAACAGGCCTCTCTGTTTCACTGAAGACTAGCATAGAGCAGATACCACTGCTGTCCAGCCCTTGTCTGAGTTATCACTCACTTTCCACTTTTGGCATCCATATCCGTGAAATTTGATGGTATCTTAAATTAATCTTGCAGGCTTTATTTGGTGACAAGATGTTCTACCCTCATACATTTTTTGACCAATTCATTGCCACCAAGGTGTGCAACCAGAAGCTATTTCGTCATATTTGCAGCAACTTCCTATTTACTTTGAGTGGATTTGATCCCCAAAACTTAAACATGGTATGTGTAAGTAGTTGGAGCCAAGAAAACAATTGTTTTGTTGCACAGAGGTGAGGAGAGTTTGTACTGAATCACGTGGAAACCACATCTCAAGGGCTTTTTATTTATTTATTTTTTTTTTGGTCTCCTGAATTGAAGTTACATGTTGGTGGTTTCCAGCCAAAGCTGGGGAGTCCACCTGCTTTAGTAGGAGGATCTGCGAAGAAGGCTTGGCCATTGAACATTCTCACCAACTCTTGCTGTTGGCCAAAGTGCCGCCATTGAAAAATCCTTCACTTACACTAAGACAATGATTTTGAAATTTATCTTGCTGTGCCTAAACCTTATTTCAGACCTACTAAAGTAGAATCTCAGGGAGTAAGCTCAGGCATCTGTATTTTTTAAACCAGTTTTCCACTTTCATAGGTGATTTGGAAATCGTCATTTTGTGAACCACTTACTTCTTTAATCCAAAGGGACTAAGGGATGGCTTTCCAATGATAGGTATTGATTCACTGTTCAAGGGACACCGAGAGGGATAAGCTGGGATTCCTGGTGAGTCCTCTCCAACTGAAATCCTTTTCTTCCTCGGTCACCACTAGCTGACCCAAAGAGTCGGAGAGGGAGGAGGGGAAGCTACTGTTTATTTCCCCTGCCAGAGAGAGGGTATCTTCGAAACCACAGGCAGGACTAAGCTGAAAATGGTCTTCGACTATCTCACAGACTTCTGCCCAGAGTCTAGTCTCCCTCTGTTAGTGGAAGGTACTGATTAACACTTTTCTTGCTTTCAAGCAAGATTTCTAAAAGGCTGTTTATGGAAAGCATGCCCTAGTCACTGGCTTTTCACATTCCTTCTCTACATTGTTCTCAGTTTACAGAAGGGAAGTGTGCTTGCCCATCACTTCGATGGAAGCATATCATGGAGGCAGAGCTAAGTAAGAAGACCTTTAAGCACACACAATAAAGATCATCTCAAAAGCACCCTCTCGACATGGCCCAAGAGTTTGCTAAAGAAAGACTTCACAAAATGGCCCCCTTGAACATTCACTGAGGGCCTTCATTATACATTTTTACAGTCAGATTGCCCTTTTTTTTCACTGTTGGGGACCATCCTATGGAATACTGTAGTCTCTACAGGATGTTTATTTTAGTGGAGGATCGGCAGGGATGCACAAGTAGAGTTTGTGGAACTTTGAAGAAATACACATGTCCAGAACTCACCCCTAGAGATTTTGATATCGATTCAGTAGGTTTGGGTAGGTCATGAGGGGTTATGTTTTTTTTTTTTTTAAAGCTCCGTGTGTTTCTATGCTCACTTTGGTGGAAAAGTATAACTATGTATACTAAAAAAAAAGCAATGGAAAGTATAAAAAAATCAAGTTTTTTTTTTAATCCAGAAAAAATCTAGATGTTAATGGAAGTTACAATACTGGAAGGATTACGTTCGCCAAACTTTCAGAGAGCCCTGTAGAATATTTACTATGTTGTTAAAATCAGAAAGCAAACATTCAGATCTTTTCTCAATGTCTCATGATAAACAACTCTCTCAGGACGTCCTTTGGGACTTAACGCAGGGTGAGGAAGGGCACTGGGGCTTTTATCCCTTGGGTTAAAAGGGTTCCTGGACCTGTCTGACATGAGGCTGGAGAGAAAAGGTGTGTTAGCACCTTTGACCAGCAGGATGCCCTCTGGACTTTAGGAAGGCTGCACAGGACAGACTAGAGCCAAGGGAGGAGAAAGTTCTTCAAGAGGGTATGGTACAGGTTTATTCCTGAGAGAGAGAGAGAATACTCACAGTTATCTGTGGGGTGGTCACATGATTAGCCTCCAGATGAGAAATAATCTCTTTCTTTTGCAGAGTCGCTTGGATGTTTATTTGGCCCAGAGCTCCGCGGGCACGTCTGTTCAGAATATGCTGCACTGGGCCCAGGTACGAACTTCCTATTTCTGAAATGAGGCACACGCAGGTCCCTGAGACCCCTGAAGAGCGCTTTCACAGAGCCCACCACAGGGTGTGCTGGCACCTGCTGCTGTCAGATTGATGCTTCTGGAATCAGCATCAGCTCGCTTTGACTTCCTCTTCTCTCTTCTGTTCATCGTGTCCTCAGTAGCGTCTGCTGTATGGGCCTGCTTCCCACAGATTCTGACTGAACTCTGATTTTTGGATCCCTCCAAACTGCCTTTTCTAGGGAAAGCTTGTATTTCCTCTTTTGGAAAATTGTCAGTTCTAACAGAACTTTATATACCATGACATGGGCTATTCCAGAAAGATCTGCTCAGCCTCCTATTGGCATGTGGGCCATTTCACAGTATGGAAATCATGCTTTATTCTGAGCAAATTAAATGTTAGAGAAGGACTAAAGTAGATTAATGGTTTCTGGTTTTACCCTCAGTTTAAATTTTTTGTGTGTTCTACTGTATCACTCAATATTCAGCAAGTTCAGAGGTAAGGCACATTCAATTGGTATAGCTTTCTGAGCCAAATATGTATGAACCTGTCTGTGTATGGGGGGAGGGGGGATAGGGAGGAGGAGAAAAAGGTCTTCCCAGAGTTTTAATGTATCTGAGATCCTAGGAATCTGCACTTTAACCTCCACCCTAGTAAATTTGTTCTGTGCTTTAAGGTTGAGAAGCACTGCTGTAGATAGCCTGAAATACTAGTTGAGGATTTCTGAACTCCTTTGAAGAGTTCCACCCCCTAGGAGATAAGCCTTCAGGTTCCTGCAAGAAGAAGGATGTTCACGACATAGGGCCTCCTCCCAGTGAGGAGACAGATGGAGCCCATGATGAGCATAGCCTTCATGTTTCAATCTCACGTTTACTGAGCACTTACTATGTGTTCTTGCTACTCATACATGTGATTTCATTCAGTCTCACTGAATTCTGATAACAGTCTTTCCATGGAGGCTTTGAGACCCCCATTCTACAAATGTCCTCACCAGTCCCTTACTCATCTCCCAGCTGACTGCTCTTCAAAAGATCTCTTCCCCTGTGACAGAAGGTCCTCTTCAAGACAGAAATAAGTCAGGAGGATGGGGGAAGGAGATGAGATAAAATATGAGGTCGTAAGTTATGCAGACAGGTAAGGCAAGGGTGATGATGCTGATGTTGATAGTGGTAATTTTGAGTCTTCTTAGGTGTTACACACTTTATAGGCATTACCCTATTTATTTATTTTACCTTATTGCATTACCCTGTTTAATCTCCACAACCCTATGAGGAGAATGGTGTCATTCCCATTTCACAGACGAAAATTAGGGAAGATAAATAACTTGGCATGAATCACAGATGCAATAATCCTTTAAGCCTGGATTCAAACCAGCTCTGTTTGCTGCTGAGAACCCGAGGACCTAACTAGTCCACGATACTGCTTCCCATTGTCAAAAACCTGCAAATTTCCAACAGCAGCAGACTACTGCCTCTGTCCTTAGAAATCACAAGGGGAATAATTTTAAACTAAAAATCCGGATCAAATCAACGAGGGTGGAAAAAAAAATCTGAGATTCAAGTTAAGAAAAAAACCTTTGGAAGAGCCTGAGAATCATTTCATGAAGTGCTTGAGGCAAATGTGAACGTTATCTGCCTCCATCTGACATGGGTGGCAAATCACTGAAGAAGGAGCCCTTCGGCATAGAGGCTTATGAATGTTTCCATTCTAATAGCTGAAGCCTAAGCATGAAAATGCAAATATGGGCATGCGTGTTGTCCCAGACACTAAGCCTGTGGCCACAGGACAGATGACATGGGGGCAGGCTGCTTGACCACGTAATGGGGGACAGCAACACTGTACCTCAAATAGAAAGCACTGAGGATACTCTGAATGAACATTCCTCTCAATAGCAACAAAAACATTTAAGAATAAGGAATATGGTCATAATATCCTAGACCACCTGGCAAGAATAACGTACAAAGCTGTTTTTATGTTAAAACAGTCACTTTTCAATGTAGGAGATGTACAGCTGGTGCCTTTTAAAAAAATATTTATATTCCTGGAGCTAAGATATTCAAGAATCATTCCATCCAGCATCCTTGTGAACATTTCATAAACATTAGAACATTTAAGGACATTGCTGTCTGAGGATTTTCACAGGAGAAGTATGGGGGAGAGGATTAAAAGACTGTCAGTTCTGTGAATTAGTATATCAATATTTATCATTTATATTATCTGGTTTATTCCTCTTTATTGGGTTTTAGCTCTTGTGCCGAAAGAGTGGGATGTGATGTCATCCTCTTTGTATATTTTCTGTTTATTGTCTTTCAATGTATGTTGTTTTCTTATATCATTGTAATGCATTTTTATTTTGATTTTATTATAGGCTGCTAATTCTGGTCTGTTCCAAGCTTTTGACTGGGGAAACCCTGATCAGAACATGATGCACTTTCACCAGGTACAAAGATGGCAATAATCATCAATAGCACCTGCAAGCGAACTAATAAAGTAGTATCCACTCCCTAAGCACCAACACTATGCCAGATATTCTATATCGATCAGATGCTACTTATTGGTTTCTTGCATGTTCCATATCATTACTTTTGATCCTCATAAGGACCTTGCGAGGCAAATATGATTGTCTTCACTTTGCAGAGGCTCAGAGAGGTTACGTAAATTGTCAAAATTATTTAGCTAGTAATGAACCAGAGGAGCCCAGGGGTTCCTGGATTTTATATCCATTCTTCTTCCACTGCTCTTATTCCTTCTCAAAAAAGAGAAACTCTCAGCACTTGGGGACAGTTCTTTGGGATGCCATGTACTATACTCATTTAAAAAAAACAAACAATATATGGATCATTAAAGATAAACCAGACAGAAATATCACTCTTAGGAAAAAATACTGTTATCTGCCAGAGAATGGTGTGTCAAGATATTGCTTGACACAATCTCTGAAAAATTTGGAGCCAAAGTTCTATATTAAATGACGATATGTTGTGTTCTATTTGTTGTTCTTTTTTCCAGTACTTATAAGGAAATCCGTACATGGTTTTGGCTGCGTGCTGATAGACTGAGCTCAAATTAAACAAGTAGTCATCAAAGATACATGAGTTTTTCAAGTCAGGGATGTGGAAAAATTTGAATTTTTTTAAAAAGCAAATTTTCAGTGCTACCCTAACTGCAGTAGTGAAAATGCATAATTTTGGCTGGGGTGAAAAATCTGATTTTTCTCCCAAACTGCTATAGTTTTCTCCTGAACTACTAACCACACACAGACTCACCCACTACGACCAAGTACCATTTACTCTTGTAATTAACCAATTCCTCGTCCTAGCAAGAGTAGATAGTTGCTAAAAGGAAAGTGTCTTGGATGATGAGCTTACCTGTGGGACTCAGGTATCAATTTGGTTGAGAGCTGAGTCACAGGGCTTAGCTTTACCATTGTGCTTGCACATCTTCAGAAGACGGGGTGATTCAAGTTCATTTACAAATCTTTTGCTTGGGACCTTGGGGGAATAATGGAAAACCCCAAACAAACTGAGGCTGAACAACAAAAGTGTAAAAAGCAATCACTTTCGTCACAAGTATAAGTAAGACTCATAAATTAGACAGGCGTGATTATCAATGTAATTACCAATCCTTTATGATTACGAAAGTAAAAAAGAATTTCTTGGCCCAAAGCCAACACGTCTTATTTGCATCCTGAATTTTCATATGCATTTTTGCTTTGCCATCTTCTGGGCCCCCTTTCATCCTTCACAGGGTCTTCATTGCAGAGGGGCTCTGCAGGCCCATTCTCTTGCCATAAACCTTGCTTATATGTACTGCTCCCTCTGGGTTGTGCTGTCTCTCTATTCTTTACCTCTCTCCATCTTTGCATCCGAGTATTTGTGCTCTGTATGATCCTGCCAAGAAAACCAGAGTCAGGAAAAGCATGCCTCTTCTTTGCCTTTGGGGCACTGTGCGGGCTCTCCTGAGCCCTTCTGCTCGCATGCACTGCTGGTGGTGAGCGCCCATCTGCACTCACAGGTTTCTCTGCTTTTCTCACTTCCTGTTGTAGCTATACCTTCTCACTGACCACTTGCTCCTAAGCCCAAGGCCACGGTCTCCCAGCAGTATAGGGTACGCAGGATACCCGTAAGATATTTAGTAATGCAAAGACCCAGACACCAACGCATCCAGGGCCAGTGACCTCGGTGATGAGTAACCCAGTGCTCTCTGCCTGAATACCACCCTGCCCGGAGAACTCCTGGTGCACAATCGCCAAGTTGGGGACCTCCCCCGGTGCATTTCTGGTCTAGGAAAGCTCTCCCCAGCAAGGTTACAAGTGCCTAAGGATCTTTTGTCCATATAACCTTTTCTTCCTAATCTTGCTGCCAAAATTAATGATGGTGTATTTTCTTTTTTAAAGATATACTTAGTTGTTTTTAGAAAGAGAGAGAGAGCATGAGCAGGAGGGGCAGAGAGAGGGGACGAGAGAGGGAGAGAATCTCAAGCAGGCTGTGCTCTGAGCATGGAGCCTGATGCAGGGCCTCGATCTTATGACCCCAGGATAAGGATCTGAGCCGAAACCAAGAGTTTGACGCTTAACCGAGTGTACCACTCAGGCGCCCCAACGGTGGTGTATTAATCTGCTCACGCTGCCATAAAAAAAAAAAAATACTGTAGACTGAGTGGCTTAAACAATAGAAATTTATTTCTCATAGTCCTGGAGGCTGGAAGTCCAAGGTCAGGGTGCCGGCAGGTGGGGTTCTGGTGAGGACCCTCTTCCTGGCTTGCCAAGGGCCGCCTTCTGGCCACACGCTCACATAACCTTTCCTCTGTGTTTGTGCTTGGAGACAGATCTCTCTCTTCCCCTTCCTATAAGGCTGCCAGTCCTACTGGGTTAGGACCCAGCCCTTATGACCTCATTTAACCTTAATTCCCTCCTAAGACCCTTATCTACAAATACAGTCAAAGTAGTGGTTAAGGTCTCCATATACGAATTTTGAGAAAACACAATTCAGTCCACAGACTATGGTGGCAGTCCATAATCTTCCAGTTGCAGATAGCAGAAGACAACTTTATTTTAGGTTTAAAAAATACATACCGCTTTACTGAGCTAAAAAGTGTGGTGGGAAATTAATAATAAATGGGAACTTAAATACTGTCCTCCGGGCTCTCCTGCTCCCTCAACTCCTCCCTCTCTCTCTCCTACTTCTGCTTGCGTATGCTCTTTCCCTTCTTAGGCTGTTTTAAATATAGTAGTAAAATGGTGCCTGGATGTACTTAGCTCATAGCGTTCTTTCAACGGCAAATCCAAAGAAAAAGCCAGTATTTTTCTCAATCGCTCTAGCCAAAAGTTCCAGAGAACTCTGGCCTGGTTTTAGCCATGAACTCATCTCTCATCCAGTCATGGAGGCCAGAAGGATGATGGACTGATTGGCCTGGCCTGGTCATCCTGGCCCGCTGAGGAGCTAGGGGATGGGATTTGTTGGATCCACATGAGAAAGGCTGTATAACCAGAGAGACGGGGCAAGAGATTAATACCACAGCCACTCTTGTCTGGGACAGGCTGGCTCCTTCCTAACCTCATATTTCAAATGTTTTCATCCGTTGGTCTCAGTGCTCCCCCAAGAGCCTGCTCAAGTGTCAATAATCCCCCTAGTCGAGATTTCTGCATATGAGGAGAGGTATTTACATTTATCCAATCCATAAATACATCTATTTTGTTGGAAAAGGACATACTCTCCATGCAAGCGCTACTAGAAAAATGGTCCTCATAGAAATAACGGTCCCCTTCCCCTAGGATTCTTTCCTATTTTCCCCCCAAGTGCAAATCAGGAATAAAACAGTTGTGATTTTTTGGTTTGTTTGTTCCCAATTTAAATTATTGCATGAAAGTGTTTTTAATTACTTTTAACATTTTAGTGTCTATATATCACTAAGTGTATTCTAACTGCACACTTTGAGCATTTGAAGAACTTGCTTCACAATTAATACTGAATGTTACTTCCATAAGGTGGTTTTCTGTAAAAACTGTTTTTTTTTCTCTATCTCTTTAACTGTAATTAGCTTACACCTCCCTTATACGACGTTACAAAGATGGAGGTGCCAACAGCTGTGTGGAGCGGAGGACATGACCGTGTGGCTGATGTCAGGGATGTTGAGAATTTACTCCCTAAAATTACCAGGCTTATTTATTACAAGTTGATTCCACACTACAATCATGTGGATTTTTACCTTGGACAGGATGCACCCCAGGAAATTTACCAAGACCTTATTAGACTGATGGATGAATGTTTGCAAAATTAAATGCATTTTCCTTTCTCTAAGCAAGTGGATTTTCAAAATAACAACGTGGCAGACAAACCCTAAGGTGATCCCTCCAGTGACCTTCACCTCCTAGTGTCCACGTGTTGGTGCAATCCTCTCTCCTTGATTATGGGAGGGCCCTGAGACTTGCTTCTGGCCAACAGAATTGGCAAAGGTGCCACACCCTTGATTAGATCATGTTTATGGCAAAGGTGATGGGACGTCACTTCCTGATTGCATTATATTATATGAGAACTCCATGTAAGTAGACTGGAGAAGGGATTCCCCTTGTTGGCTTGAAGAAGTAACCAATATGTGCAGGAAGCCTACACGGCAAGGAACTGTGTGTGACCTCTAGGATCTACAGGTGGGCTCCAGCCGACAACCAGCAAACAACAGGATTCTCAGTCATACAGCTTCAAGATGAATTACATCTAGATCCTGGATGACCTTGGAAGCCTGTTATTCCCCAGTGAAGCCTCCAGTTGAGAAAGCAGGCTGGCCACAACTCGTCTGCAGCCCGGGGGGTCCCTGAGCAGAGGAAGTAGCTGGGCCATGTCCAGACTGCTGACCCAAAGCAAGAGTGAGAAAATAAACATATTCTTTTAAACCACCACGTTTGTGGTAATTTCTTATCAACAATAGTAAACTACTATTGATAGTACTAACAAACTATTATTATTATTATTATTTTGTCTCTTTGGTTAAAAGCTTGAGAGACCCTGTTCCTTATTACCTTTATTTCCTTATTTCTCTTGTTTTGATGAACTTCCTTAAACACTTCTTGTTTTGCAGATCTGCTAGCTATCGATTCGCAGTGTTTGTCTGAAAAAGTCTTTGTTTTACCATCATTTAAGGTCGAATTATATTCCATTATATGTATGCATTAGGTAGATCTTCTTTATCCATTCATCTATCAATGGACATTTAGGTGGTTTCCATATCTTGACCATTGCGAATAATGTCGGGACGAGCTTGGAAGTATGCGTATCTTTTCAAGATGCTAATTTTAATTCTTTTGAATGTATGCCCAGAAGTGTGATTGCTGGATCATGTAGTAGATCTGTTTTTAATTTTTTGAGGAACTTCCATACCATTGTCTACAGCAGCTGCACCATTTTATATTCCCACCAATGGTTCAATTCCTCTGCATCCTCACCAACACTTCTCTTTTGTCTTCTGTTTTATTAATAGTAGTATTGTTGTGGGGCGCCTGGGTGGCTCAGATGGTTAAGCGTCTGCCTTCGGCCCAGGTCATGATCCCAGGGTCCTGGGATCGAGTCCCGCATCGAGCTCCCTGTTAGGCGGGGAGTCTGCTTCTCCCTCTGCCTCTGCCTCTCTCTCTCTCTGATTCTCATGAATAAATAACTAAAACATTTAAAAAAAATAGTAGTATTGTTGTTATAGCCGTCCCAGCAGGTGCAAGGGAATATCTCATAGTGGCTCTGATTTGCATTTCCCTGATGGTCAGTGATGAATGGAGAAGATACATAGACGAGGCCCCCAGAATCTCCAGCTGGGCTGATCAGTGAAGAAGGTATTTTGCCTTCATTTCTAAAATTTTTTTTCTGATAAGAGAATCTTGGACTGATATGCTTCCTATTTTGTTATTCTCACAGGGCTTTTTTTTTTTTAAGATTATATTTATTTATTTTAGAGAACGAGAGAGAAAGAGAGAGAGAGATAGTGCATGCGCACAGATGTGGGGAGGGGCAGACGGAGAGGGAGAGAATCTCAAGCAGACTCTGTGCTGAGCGAGGAGCCTGACTCGGGGCTCTAGCCCAGGACCCTGAGATCATGACTTGAGCTGAACCCATGAGTCAGATGCTTAATGACTGACCCACCCAGGAGCCCCTCTTGTGATGCTTTTAGATGTTGTTCATTACCTCCTGGCATGTAGTTTCTGATAAACATGTGAGTTCTTATATTCCTTCTTTGTATTTACTGTAGATTTTTTTTCTTTGCTCTAAGATTCTCTTTTCACCAATGGGTTTTTCGCAATTTGATTTCATTGAGCCTTGGGGTGGTTTGGTTGTATATTCTGCTTGGAATTCAATGAGCTTCTTGAATCTGTGGACTTAGAGTTTTCATCGAATTTATAAAAAATTTTTATTATTTCTCCAAATATCTTTTTTTTCCCTCCAAACATCTTTTGTACCTTCACATTCCCTGGGTCTCTAATTTATACGTTAGACCACTTGCTATTGACCCACAAGTCACTGAAGCTGTGCATTTTTCCCAGTGTTTTCCCTCTGTGTGCTTCCTTTTAGTGTCTACTGTTGTGTTCATATTCACAAATTTTTTCTTACACAGTGTCTAGTCTGCTGGAATCCTATCTGGTGCATTTTCTATTTTGGAAGTATATTCTTCATCTCTAGATATCCCAGTTAGGCCTCTTTTATATCTTCCCTTTTTCCACTCCTTATTGTATGTTTTCCTTTAAATCCTTGAGCATAGTCAGCCTCTTTCAAAACCTATCATAACATACTTTCTGTTGATACAATTATCTTTCTCATTTATGGGTTTGTTCGATAGATGGATTCTCTCCTGGTTGTGGGTTATATTTTCCTGCTTTGTTGCACGCTTAATAATTTTTTTTATTGGATGCCAGACTTTGCATTTTGCATTGCTGAGTGCTAAGTTTTATTGTATTCCTTTCAACAGGGTTGGAAATTCTTTTGGCAGTCAGTTCACTCGCTTGAAGCTAAGTCTGATTGCTTTGAGACTTGTGTGTTTTGGTTTGGGTTTTTCACCTCCTCAAGGGCCAGTCTAGACTAATCTCTCCTCCAAGGAAACTCTGCCCTGCTGTGAGGCGTGCACTTCCTAAGTCTCTACTGAATGCCCCCCTGTGCTCGGAAAGCTCTCTCCATGCTGGCTGGTGGGAATTCAAATGCATCCCTATGTATACTAGGGACACTCTAGGAATTGTTTTGCTTATAGTTTCCTGGCAATTGTTCTTTCTCCGAAAGTTTTACTCTGTCCGCTCTGGTCATATTTTAACTTCTGCATGGGCACATTATTATTTAGCCAAAAACTCAAGGGGATGCCTCTCCATATTTTGGAAGCCCTTCCTCTGTATTGCTCTTCTTTCTCTGGTATTCTGACACAGATTTTATCGTCCTCATCTTCCCTGAATTCCAGTCTCTGCCTTCATAACTCATATAAACTACTGAGCTTGCTTGCTTTCTTTTCTTTTCTTTCCTTTCTTTTCTTTTTTCTTTTCTTTTCTTTCCTTTCCTTTCCCTCTTTCATTTCTTTCTTTCTTTCTTTCTTCTTTCTTTCTTTCTCTCTCTTTCTTTTTTTTTCTTTTTTCTTTTTCTTTCTTTTTTTTTTTCCTGCAAAAAGCTTGTTCTGTTTCCACTTGTTCCACAGCTTGGGAGAGGGTTCCAGAGCGGCTAACAAGTTGCCTAGTGGCTGCAGGGAGAGGCTCAGGCAGAACCCCAGCACTGGGGGGATGCCAAAGGGACCCCTCAATGGCTGATGGGCTCTGGAGGCTCCTAATTGTGCTTCAGGGTGAGCCTTTTGAAGAGATCCTCACCCAGCCGGCCCCAGGGGCTGCCAACCTGTGGCAGTGAGTCAGGTGTTCATCCATCTTCTTGATGACTTTTACCTCCTCACCTGGGAAATGGTTCTCCAAGAAGTGCCAGTGATGGGGGTCTGTGTGAGCAGAACCCAGGGCACGCGGATCCAAAAGAGCCTGGTTCATGTTCTTCTCCAGAACCAGTGGCTTCCCTGGCATCCAGGGTTTGACCCCACTCCCACCGAGCTTTCTTTGGGTTGCCCTACCTTTGCTGTGATCTAGAAAGGATCAGTAGGCAGAGCATTCAGGTTTTCCTAGAGAACCCCTCAAACGTTTCCTTCCTCTCAGTGATCACCCTCCTGTGTGGCCTGATTTCCAATGTCTGAAAACTGTTGCTTATTACTTTGGCTCCAATGGTCTAGTTTTTTTTTTTTTTTTTTTTTTTTTAAATTTTATTTATTTATTTGAGATAGAGAGAATGAGAGACAGAGCGCATGAGAGGGAGGAGGGTCAGAGGGAGAAGCAGACTCCCCGCCAAGCAGGGAGCCCAATGCGGGACTCGATCCAGGGACTCCAGGATCATGACCTGAGCCGAAGGCAGTCGCTTAACCAACTGAGCCACCCAGGCGCCCCTCCAATGGTCTAGTTTTGATGGTAGGTGGTAACTCCAGACCCTGTTGTTGTCTCATGGCTAGAAGCAGAAGTCGAAATCCTTCTTAAAGATTGTATCATTGTGCTAATGCAGAGCTAGTGTGACTCGACATAAAGAAAGTAACTAAAATAAGCGTAACTATTAACAATTTTAAAGTCCCTCTACGTTCTACCTAAAATTGTCTCTTACGAGGCGTATGTTTAAGTGGTGTGCCCAAGGTGTATGAGTTAGTGAGCACACTAGAATTGGAACTGTATTTTCAGAATGCTGAGCCAATATAGTATTTCTACCGCATCAGTTTTTCTCTACAAAAGCTTTATTCTTGGGGCGCCTGGGTGGCTCAGTCCGTGAAGCATCTGCCTTTGGCTCAGGTCATGATCTCCAGGTCCTGGAATAGAGCCCTGCATCCAGGGTCTCGGCTCAGCAGGGAGTCTCCTTCTCCCTCTGCCCCTCCCCCTGCTCGTGCTCTCTCTCTTTCTCTTTCATATAAATAAATAAAATCTTTTTTAAAAAGCTTTATTGCTTCCTCCTTAATATCTTTAATTATGAGTTTTTCCACTGATTCATCTTCCTTATTCCTCCTTCCAAGGGTGTTTTCACCATGAAACACCATTGTACCAGAACTTACCATGACTCTGCTGCTTTTTATTTTCTTCTATGAAGCCCTAACTTCCCTAGCTATATTTCAAAGTTCCCCATAACCTGACTTCACTTGCTTTTCTAGATACATCTGCCTCTGCTTCCCTAATCAGATGCCCGTCTTCAAACAAGTTTTATATACCTAAGTCTTCCCACACATCTTCCTCATTCTCCTCGACACGATCTGCCCACCCTGTTTGCCTTAAACTGAATGGAATTTAATTAAAATTAAGTCACAATGTTGTCTTTCCTAATCAGGTTGTATTTTCTTGCCTTTAGGGCTGTCTCTTAAAAATACTCTTTAAATTTATATTCTTAGTAGAAGCCTCAAGGTACATCACTATCACTCTCATCAATCATGTAAATGTCATATTTTTAGTTTGATTTTGTATTACGTGTTCAGGAATCTGAACGTTGGCAGCTTCCAGAGGGGAGAAACTTTTAACATAGAACCACTTTTCAGTTCCACCATAAGCCTACTTTGTGCAGGACCGGGGGCTCAGAGGTCTCCTTCTAGGGGTATCTTTCTGATCCCTGATAAAGAAATTTTCAAACAACTCCTCAGAGTTACAAGTCATTCATTTAAATAAATTTACTCTGCAGGGAGCCTGGGTGGCTCAGTCGGTTTAGTGTCCAACTCTTGGTTTCAGCTCTTGTCATGATCTCAGGGTCGTGACGAACCCTGCGCCAGGCTCTGCACTGAGGGTAGAGTGTGCTTAAAACTCTCCATCTCCCTTTGCCCCTCCCCCTGCTCACACTCTAAATAAATAAATAAATAAATAAAATCTTAAAAAAAAATTTACTCTGCACCTCCTATGTGTTAGAGGCTGGAAATAGGGCATTAAATAAGGAAAATGTGGTCCTCATCTTATGACTTATACATAGTTTAAAGTATGCTGGGGAATTTCAACCCAATGAGGGTAGTAATAAAAATAGCTAACTTTATTTAGCACTTACTAACTTCTTGGGCATTTATCAAAGGCATGGCCTGAGCCGTTTATCCCTGACCTTATCTCTGTGATAAAGGGACTAGGCTATTTTTAAAAATTTTTTATTGTTATGTTAATCACCATACATTATATCATTAGTTTTTGGGACTAGGCTATTTTAAAGACCACAGATGCTAGAAGACTTAGAAGCAAATCTGGGTCTTAAGCCCAGAGTTATTAGAATCCAGATTCCAACTCTCAGCGCTTCCTTGTTTTGTCTCCTTAAAGACACAGATGAGGAAGCCCAGGCGAGACTGTCTGGTCGGGGAGGCTCCTGTTTGTTAGGGGATTCCCAGGGCTTTGCACAGTGGGCAAGGCCAGAATTTCATACAGATTTAAAGAAAACACAGAAACTAAAGCAAAATCACTGTTACCAGAACTGCAGAGACGGAGAGGACGAGCCAGCAACGGGGGGCAGGATCAGGACAGAGCAGGTGGGTCCGTGAGTATGTAAAACAGGACCCCCAAGTTCTGAGTCAAAACCAGCCCGGCAGAGAGGAGGGCCAGGTTCGCCAGGTGTGGTTGGTATTCGTCTGACAAATCTGTTGACAGGTGTGCTGTGGTGGCTTGTCAGAGCCACAACACATCGAGGTAACAGCCAGCAGTCATCCACTTGGCCCCACGCAAACTGATTCCCATCAGGGAAGCCCCGCCCTGCCCCACTGGAGAATTACCCAACCCTCAACACAACACTGCTCCCTCTGTAATTAGGAGGACCGGAAATTTTGAGAGGTTGCCATCCTCTGCAAGAACACGCCTTTCTTTTTTCTTCACCTGAGCTTTCGTACCTGAGGCTGAACGTTTTCCCACCTTCGGGCTTCCATCTTCCAGGCCCCCTCTTTCAGGGATGGTGGCACCTGTGCATCCTGCCCACCAGGATGGTGTCGGATGGATGCATTCCGTTTAGTGAAAGGACCGTTCAAGGACATCGTGGATATGGCCAGTAGTTATAAAGATCATCATAACAAAAAATTGCCCTTCTTTCTATGACACCTCATGCTCTTTTCAGAGTAGCCTGATCTTGTGAGCATTGAGCAATGTATAGGGTTATTGAATCAGTATGTTGTACCCCTGAAACTCATATAACATTGCATGGCAGTTAGACTTCAAAAATAAGGAAACAGTAAAATAAAATAAATTTTAAAGTATTTTCACAGCATAATCACCTTTTCTCTTGACTGAGCAGAAACGTGGATTTGCTATGGAAACAATCCTCATGGTAGTGTTAGACAATGGAAGTTCAGAGTTAGCACCACCATTTATGAGCTGTGTGACCCTGGGAAAGTCATTTCTCATTGATTCTAGCTATTTCCTTTTTTTTTTTTTAAGATTTTTATTTATTTATTTGACAGAGAGAGACACAGCAAGAGAGGGAACACAAGCAGGGAGAGTGGGAGAGGGAGAAGCAGGCTCCCCGCAGAGCAGGGAGCCCGATGCGGGACTCGATCCCAGGACCCTGGGATCATGACCTGAGCTGAAGGCAGTCGCTCAACCAACTGAGCCACCCAGGCGCCCTCTTTTTTTTTTAACAAAATGGAGACATCCATTCCTGCCTCATCCATATTCTGCCATCATGAAGACTGAAGTTGTTTATGAAGAATATTTGTAGAGTACAGCACCTCATCGTGGGCCCTGAAGTCGTTAGATTTGGTTCCTACTCCACTGTTATCTTTATATCATAGACCAGTTAATTAATCACCCTAGCCCACATTTTTCCTACCTGTATAATGGAAATATGTTTAAGTGTCTCTATTATTGAGTTGTTGTGAGGTAATAATGCAAAAGAATTTAACACAATGCCAGTTCCATAGAAAAGGGTTAGTAGATATTATTGTTTATAAAGTGCTGGGTACACATAATGGCTTCATATTTCCATTCATGACCTATATCCCATATGGAAAAAGAGAATTCTTAATTCACATAGGAATTAGGTATGCTGAGATGTTAAATGGCACGTATGAAGTCATATTTAATCACAAGACCTGTTTCCTTAACCTCTTGGGACTTGGACATATTTACCTGAGTAACATTAATAGAATTAATAATGGGGTTAGTCCTAACAGAGATGTGCTGTGAATGTCACATAATCATCAGATTTCAAAGACTTAGTGCAAAAAATAATAATAATAATAATATAAATAAAGGAAAGTCTCTTGTTAATAATATTGATTACATATTGAAATGATAATATTTGGGGTTTATTGGTTTAAATGAAGTATAATATAAAAATTAATTTCACCAATTTCCTTACGCTTTGAAAAATGTGGTTATAAGTTAAATGACATGTGTAGTTCACATCACATTTCTATTGGACAATGCTGGCGTAGAGAAAAGGTTTAGGTTATTATTTCCTAAGAAATCTGGTTATTTGTAGGAAAAAAAAACTTGAATGATTCTGCATTTATGAGGTTTTTTTTTAATGTATGGAGAAGTTAGAGAAGAGAGATTGTGTGAAAGATATCAGATTGTGCCATAATAGATAGATTTAAGGACATATTGGAGGCTGAATGATAGCAGAAAAATGACTATCCAGTAGCAATTTTTGTTATTGTATTAGTATGTAATGCAATCTATGACTAATGGTGGAATTATTCCAAGTAGTACAAAAACAAAACAAGATTGACTTTTCCTCTCTTATTAAATTTACTCTCTTATTAAATTTAATATATAACAATGCTAAGAAAAATGTCCTTTGAAGCATACTTAAGAGCAAAGAGATCCAGTAGAATTTATAGAGTAACGAGGTAAAATACCTGACACAAAGTAAATAATAAATAGTTAAGAATCACTATTTTTATGAATAATATTATTATTCCTCAGTAATTAAGCAATGTTTTCTGGACTTCTTGATTCATCCGTTCATTCATTTAATTCACTCACCCAGCAGATATGTTAGATGTTGATGGTGATTAGGAGAGGGATGAAATCAAAGCCATCGACCCATTTACAGGGATGTTGGGGAGATTTGAAGGTGATTTAACAGCAATTTAACACAGTAGAAAATTAATTCAGAAAAGAAACAGGAGCATGGGTCAAAATAGCCAGTGTTATCTTGTTGTTCTTTCCAATTGCCTTTCATTTACCCACACAAATTGATAAGACTATCTAAAACTAGATACAACTTAAATTTCTGGCCAGGTGTTCTGTGTGTGTGTGTGTGTGTATCTGTCTGTGCATTGTCTGTGCATGTTTAAAAAAAAACATTTCCATTTGAACATACATCCTACAGGAATTCAAATACAAAATGAGCTGTAAAGAATACCATACATAGATTCTGCACATTAAGTAGGCAGTTAGGCAGGTAAACAGGCTTGGAGGATTGGATGCTATAAATCTCCTCCTACGAGATAATATGGTCCATCCTCTTCATTCCCCAGAAGCTTTGACCTTTGCCACAAATACAGTCTTGATCCTGCCACCCCAGGACGTGGAAGTCATCAAGGGCAAACGCCTGCACTCTTGGGAATAACTTCTCTTTAAATGGAAGTGATATTTCCTTTGCGCATTTTGGATAGGGATGAGTGTACATTCAATTAGCTTTTTATGACCTCTTTTCAAAAACCTTTAATATTTCAGTTATTTATGATGGAACTTTTTATTTGCCTTTTCTCTCTTCCACCTCTCCATCCTATAGCCATGCGGTGTTTGAAGGTGGGTGCAGTTTAGTGGGGTTGATGGGGAGATTCAGACACCAGCCAGCATTAAAGAGAACATGCTCCATTCTGATAGATAATTTCAGAAACAGCATTGTTTCTTATAAATGTCACGAGCATGGCCAATTCTGCTTTATGGGTAAAGAAATAAAATTGTTAAATGTAATTTAAAGTGCCTTTCCTAAAGCCAAATTGGGCTAATCAATCATTGTGTGCGTGCACGCACACACGCACACATGCTTACCACCCTGTTTGAATTGGTGAGCAAGCAACAGATTCTGTGCTCCTGTTCATGCAAAGTCTTTTATTCTAGGACAAAATTTGTCTAAAGGGGGTAAGGTTTAATTATTTGTTTCTCCAAAATTCTCATTAATTTCTATTTTTAACCTTGAGTTGCTTTCAAGGGAAAACGATTCCCCCTTTGATACAAAGTTATGTGCTACCAAAAATATCAGTCTTTGGGGAGAAAGAAGCAAGCAAACAGAAAAAGAGGAGATGTAATAGCAAATGTATTTTGAATTAGAACATTGGAAGGAAAATAATAATCATTGTTGCTGACAGACATCAAGTTCAAGGATCTATGTTCTATGTTCAAGCATGTATTTTTAGCCACCTTGATATTTGAACGGGCAGCCATCATTAAAAAATTTGCTCAGACTGCAATATGAACTTTGGGTCAAGGTATCAGAAACACCATCGGGTTTCAGAAAGGCTGCCCCCAAGATCATGTTCCAGCTCTAATATGATCTAATTTTATGGGGGGAAAAAAGTAGGGAAAATTTGAGCTTCTAGAGAGTAGGAGCTATAGTTTTGTATTTCACAGGGCCAAGGAAGAAGTTGCAATGTGTTTCATTTTAACTCCTTTCAACATATTGAATGCTTCCAGGAGGGGTCTAAGAGCACGATGATACAGACTTTTGAGATTCGAGCTGTTCTAAAATCTGTCAAGGCTGGAGACATTTAGCTCCATTCATGCTAGTTCCACGCGGAGTATGGCCACAAATCTACATTAATACTAATAACATTGTGCCTCTTAGAACTCCCCAGAGTCTGTTGAAGTTCTGTTTGAAGTAATTTTTTTAAAGTTTTTTTTTTTTTAAGATTTTATTTATTTATTTGACAAACAGAGACACAGCAAGAGAGGGAACACAAGCGGGGGGAGTGGGAGAGGGAGAAGCAGGCTTCCCGCTGAGCAGGGAGCCCGATGCGGGGCTCGATCCCAGGACCCCGGGATCATGACCTGAGCCGAAGGCAAACGCTTAACGGTTGAACCACCCAGGCACCCCTGAAGTGATTTTGAAAATCAGAAGCCATAGGTGTTTCCCAGCAGGTCCTCACCCCTCTGTCATTGGGTCATCAGGGTCAGGAACGGTGGAGTCTTGCCTCAAAGGTGGAATAATCCGAGTGCCTGGGTGGCTCAGTAGGTGAAGCATCTGCCTTTGGCTCAGGTCATGATCCTGGGGTCCTGGGATGGAGCCCTGCATTGGGCTCCCTGCTCAGCAGAGAGCCTGCTTCTCCCTCTCCCTGTGCCCTGCTTGTGCTATCTCGCTCTCTCAAATAACTAAAATATTTTTTTAAAAAAAGGTGGAATAATCCATAATCTTCCCACTTAGTCCAACAAGCAGAGTCCTTCCTCTCAGTCCATGTTGGTGTAATTGGCATGAAATTCCCCGTTCAAGTGGAACTGATCTTAAGGTTTGGACAAATGCAAATAAGAGCTTTGTTTTTGAAAGGGGTGCAGGATGAGTCCAGACTCAGAGAACAGAAGCTATTGAATCTGCTAGGTAGGACTTCACTGTCTTCCCGCTTCTTGTCCCCAAGAGATTCAGTCACTGCTGGGGCCCTAGAGGTGTACAGAATACAGAGTGAAACAGAAACGATGCGTATGTGCCTCCACTATTTTGCGGGGGAGGTTGGAGCTAAGTTGTCTTCATTCTCCTCTGGCCTCTGCTTCTATTTTGCTTTGTGTGTGGGTTTTGTTTTGTTTTGTTTTTTTAAGATTTTATTTATCTATTTTAGAGAGACAGAGAATGCAGGAGTGGGGAGGGGCAGAGGGAGAGGGAGAGAAAATCTCAAGCAGACTCCCCGCTGAGCGCAGAGCTCGACGCAGGGCTTGATCCCAAGACCCTGAGATCATGAGCTGAGCCGAAATCAAGAGTGGGGC
Source organism: Neomonachus schauinslandi (assembly GCF_002201575.2). Classification (NCBI taxonomy): domain Eukaryota; kingdom Metazoa; phylum Chordata; class Mammalia; order Carnivora; family Phocidae; genus Neomonachus; species Neomonachus schauinslandi. Next base: position 76,832,278 of record NC_058408.1, read on the forward strand.
GCTCAATCAACTGAGCCCCCCAGGCGCCCCTGCTTCTACTTTGCTTTAAGTAGAGGTCAACTGCTCCGTGGTTCGGTGCTCACAACGGTTGCTGCCAAAGCTGACCCAGGGCTGCATCCCTTGGGCATATGGGTCGGTGTCCTCCAACGCTCCGCTGCTTCCAGGTCCTGCCTGGCCTCGGGAGCCAGGAGTCAGGATGGCCTCATCCTCACCATTTAGCCACAATCAGTCCCCTCCCTCCACATGACACAGTTGACATCAGTGCATTTCCCAGACATCGCTTCATCTGACCCTGACAGAAATGCCCTGGCGTTGAGAAGGTAGATATTGCTCTGTCTGCTTCTGTCCATTAGGATCCTAAGTCTGTCCGACTTCCCCATTTTATGCCAGGCTTTGAAAATGTAGCGGAACCCTCCCAACAGTGGCCCAAGGAAACATGAAGGATTCAGTCAAACTGGTTACTTGGCATCCTGCAGACCACTGTTTCCCAATCTACAAGCGCATCAGGGCATTTGGTGCGTCAGGAAGATGCCCTGGGAGGCGCCACAGCCTGGGGTTTCCTCATTTCCATGGGCTTCCTGTCTCTGCTCTCTCTAGCTTCTGACTGTCACTGCAACCACATCTCGTTCTTCAGCCTGAAGTCACATGCAAAAGTTTAGAGGTTCCTAATCGGTGCAGACTCTTCGGGAGCAGAGGTGCTCACTGAACTAGGTAAGGTCAGGATCTATCACAAGCGGGAGGGGTGTCAGATGCAAGGGCACTGCTGGGAGGCTGCCTGCCTTCCGGACCCGCTTCTGGCACCCACGGGCTCTGTGACCCGGGCAGATCTGAAATCTCTCTAAGCCTTGGGTTTTTTCATCAATAAATTGAGGATGATAGGACCTACTTCATGGAGTTTCTTTGAGATTGAAATAACACGTCTGAGGCATTTAGAAACATTTTCTGGGCAAGCTTAGCACTCAGTAGATACTAGCTGTTACTAGTTTTAACAATGTTTTCAATTATATGACATTTGCAGATATAAAATCATCTTCAACCAGACAGCAAATGCATGGAAAGCTATTTAAAATCTTCAGAAGTAAAGCTCTAAATTTCTAGAAGTCAGTCATTAATTTGTTACAGCTCTCTGATATTACTTTCTGGCTCATTCTCTGATTGGGAAAAATAGCGAGAAAGGGCTGACTGTGTCTACTGCTTTACAGGTCCTTTAATCCTTCCTATAGCCCTGTAGGGTAGGTAACATTATTCTAATTTCACCCACAAAGAAACCAAGAGACAAAGCTGCTAAATAACTTGCCCAAGGTCAGAGATCTTGTTGGTGGTGAAGCTGGACCTCAACGTCAGGTCATGAGTGGGGGTCACAAGAGGGGCACTGTGGTCTGCCTTGGAAGAAGTGCTTTTAAGCCACGCCAAGGAAGAGATTGCACATTCAAATGTGCAGGCTTCCCCGCTGGGTGTCCACAAGAGAAAGAATCCGGTCACTGGAAACCGATCGTCAGCTTCTCTGCTCACTGTTCTTGTTTGTTTTGTGGGAAGCCGGTTAGAGTAGAGGATAGCACCCCTTTTCCCTTTACTGTGGCTTTGGACACCTGTCCTCTGAGTCTTCGGGTACCCTGGCAATTTGCAGGTGAGCAAAGACTTAACATAATTGAAAACTGGGCGCCTGGGTGGCTCAGTTGGTTGGGCAGCTGCCTTCGGCTCAGGTCATGATCCTGGAGTCCCGGGATGGAGTCCCGCATCGGGCTCCCTGCTCGGCAGGGAGTCTGCTTCTCCCTCTGACCCTCCCCCACTCATGCTCTCTCTATCTCATTCTCTCTCTCAATAAATAAAATCTTAAAAAAAAAGTTAAAAAAAAAAACATAATTGAAAACCTTTGACGAAAGGACGACCAAAACAATAAGGCTTGGTACTGGATGAAATGTCTTGCAGAAGTGGATTGGGTCAAAGCAGTTTCTATGTGAGGAAAGGATTCCCATGCTCAGAGTTAACTCACTGCGTTTGCTTCCTTCCACACTTTCTCAGTGTTCCTAGGATGTCCGTCCGGTTTTCAGTAGGGTACTATTTTCATTTCTTAGAGCAAAGTTGATGTATAAAATTAATCTGTGATTATTAAATGTCTTACATCAGGCATTCCCACGATGTGGCTGGTTTTAACAACAACCTGTTGTTTGATCTGTGGAACTTTAAGTGCTGGTAGATTCTTTAATTTGGAAGAAGAAGCGAATCCTGAAGTGTGGATGAATATTGTAAGTCATGCCAAGTCCCAAAGGACATCACATAAGGCAGATGAATGGTTTTGTGATAGCAGAGAGTCTCAGATAAGGGAACAGATAAAACGTAGGTGATATTTAACATTTCTCTAAGAGTAAAGCTAGGAGGATCTCCCCTTTTGACTGAGTAAATAATATTTTCTAGTAATGTAAAGCAAAAAAGAATTTATAGGCCACCTCCTCTTCTGAATTTATATTTTAAAAATATTAAAATTTCTATTTTAAGCTATTTGGATAATATATATAACTGCCTTCTACCAAACCATAAGGGGTCTCGAGAATCAGCTGGAGAACATAGTTGTGTCAGAAAATACTAAATATTATCTCTACCCAACTACCCACCCCCAAATTTGCCAATAGCAGACTTTTTAAAAATATTCTGCTAATTTTTTATCAAGACTTTACACAGTCAATTGATTTTACAGTTACCTGCGGCTACAGATTTCAGATAATTCACCCCAATAAGCACACACCAGATGCTTTGTTCTAGTTTCTTCCGATCACCTCTGGAGAAGATGTTGAGCTAACGTCTGGGTTTTTACCTGGCAGAGTGAGATCATCACCTATAATGGCTACCCCAGTGAAGAGTATGAAGTCATCACTCAGGATGGGTACATCCTCAGCGTCAACAGAATTCCTCATGGACGAAAAGATGCCAGGAGCCCAGGTAAAAGATGTTCTCTCCTGCAAAGGAGGACAGCAGATGGCTCCAATTTAGTGCTGGCTTTCCATTAAGAGAATGACTAGTTTATCAAAATCGATGGACTCTTGGATTAGTCTTTAAATAGTTAACAGGGAGGGGCGCCTGGGTGGCTCAGTCGTTAAGCATCTGCCTTCGGCTCAGGTCATGATCCCAGGGTCCTGGGATCAAGCCCCGCGGTTGGGCTCCCTGCTCTGCGGGAAGCCTGCTTCTCCTTCTCCTGCTTCTCCCTCTCCCACTCCCCCTGCTTGTGTTCCCTCTCTCACTGTGTCTCCCTCTGTCAAATAAATAAATAAAAATCTTAAAATAAATAAATAAATAAATAAATAAATAAATAAATAAATAGTTAACAGGGAGTCTCATTCTTTTCCAATTCTCTGAAGACAGTCAAGAACCTGAAAATACAAAAGGCAAGACAGATCTTGTTGACAGCAAGCAGGCCTGCTTGGTCAGGGTGTAAATGCAAAGGCGGGGCCAACATTTCTTTCATTCATGACTGATTTCTCATGTGGAAAATTGCTGCATCCCAGGAAAGTGGATTTCCTCACTTGCAAAGAGATCGGCTGGGTTGCATGAAGTCTCTCCTGCCCCCTCTAGAATCAATAGGTCTCCCTCTGCAGGATTAAAAAAATCAAATTAAATGACCCTGACATTTCTGAAACTTTTTCCGAGAAGGAAAACTGGATCATTCTTCCTATGTTTTGATCAGAGGGACAGAAGTTTTGTGGGAGGAAAGAGCATGGTGTTAATAAGGCCTGAATTCTAGCATGAAGAGCCAGCCATGCAAAAGCAGAGAAATGACTCTTTAAATAGGGACATGTCACTGCAAAGCTCAAGATGAGTGAGGAAGAGAGAAGCATAAGCAAAGTATCTGGGAAGTTTAGGGGGCAAATCCTTTACCTGTCACTCACCATCCCTCCTGCCATTCATATTCAGAGGCAGCTAAAATCACCCTGTTTGACTTTCTCTCCTCTAAGAAAGAAAGGCGTAATTCTAGAGATTCAGAATGAAGACTGAGAGTGGGATGTAGGTGGGGGTAAGAGACAAATGGAAGACACCAGTTGAAGCTGAATTTCAGATCACTAACAAATCAGTTTCTCGGACAAGTTCCACTTAGAATGTACTTATACAGAAATTGTTCATCCTGTATCTGAAATTCAAATCAACAGGACATCCTGAGTCTTCTCTTAATCTTCATTTTCATTTTTTTTGCAAAATCTGGCAACACCAGCCTTGGGGGGAGGGGGCTAGGAACTCTAAAAGGAGAGCATTTTTCCAGGAAAAGTTTTACTTAAGAAGGGAGAATTTGGGGAAGGTTTGGAATTAAGAACCATTGATTAAATGTATTATTCTCAAAGCCTTACATTAATTTATATCCAATAAACCTCTCATCCCTAGGAGGTCAGTACTATGAATAGTTATCATTTTACAGATGATGAACCTGAGCAGGCTCTGTAAAATGCTCAAAGTCACACACATAGCAAGTGATGGAATCAGGATTCAAACCCAGCCTGGCTCCAGAGCCCATGGTCTTACCCACTAAATTATGGTACCTTTTTGGAACCTTCTGCATTGGTTCTCCTCATCTCCCTGAATAGCCTCTCCGTCAGGAATTTGACAGTTGTCAGAGGGATGTTGAGCCGATTCTATTATATTTGGGGTTTTCAAATGCTCTCTGGTGGGCAGAGGCTGGGGATTTGGCTGGAAGCTTGGCGAGGAACCAGTCATTGTCCATTTACACTCTCGTCCTCCTCCTGCCTGGAAGAGGCATGGGATTCCATCAAACACGATCATTTTCCTGTCTTTGCAAGTCAAGTCAGACCCCAGAGATAGGCAAATGTGAATTCATAGAGCAGTGAGCTCAGTTACGAGCACCCACTTCGGTGTGAAACAGAACTGGGCTTTCGTCCTAGCTTTGCATCTTGTTAACTGGGTGGCCCCTTGGGAAAGTTACTTCACTACCTTAAAGCTCAGTTTCTGCATCTGTAAAATGAAGATCCTTAAAATAGTAGCTATCATAATAGAGGTATTATGAGAATGTAACAAGCTCATGTGTGTTCATCTGTTCATCTGTCAGCATAGCACCAGGTATAATGCACGTGCTCAAGAAACTTACGTGATTCTCACGCTCTACACGAATGACCAGGGGGAAGGTGAATGCTGATTTTGGTTTTTGCTTCTTCTGGTGTGGGGTGTGTGTGTGTGTGGGGGGGGGTTCTATCATGTTCCTGAGATGCTCTATTTATCATAAATTATTCTCTCTCTCCTCTCTCTTCCTCTCTCCTTCCAGGACCCCGGCCAGTCGTATATATGCAACATGCCTTATTTGCAGACAATGCCTCTTGGCTGGAGAATTTTGCCAATGGCAGCCTTGGATTCCTTCTAGCAGATGCAGGTTATGATGTCTGGATGGGAAACAGCCGGGGGAACACTTGGTCAAGAAGACACACAACACTCTCAGTGACTGAAGAAAAATTCTGGGCCTTTAGGTAAATTGTATCTAAGAAAAATCATGAAGAAAGTTCGAGGCAATTTCTTTGAATATAATAGTGTGGGTGATGTTAATAATAATCTGTAACATTGGAAGTCACATAGTTCCTTGTAGTTTCTACTAATATCTCAAAGCAGAGAAATAGCAAGAAGTTAGATTTCCACTGATTCTCCCACAAGCACATTATATCATTTTAACATGATGATTTTAACATGCAATTCTATCCAATAATATACATTATAAGTCTGTCCCAAGGGACAGCTCAGGGAATTCCTATGATCGGTGCACACACTCACTTAACCAATGTTTGCTGAGTGTCTACTGCATGTACAGTTCCAGGCCCTGAGCACTCAAGAGTGAGCAAAGTACCTGCCCTCACGAAGCTTCTATTCATTCTAGTGCTGCTAATCCAGGTCTTTTCTCTTGGACAGGCCAATCAATTTTGCAGAGGTGATGTATACCAGTACTATATTTTATTTAGAGAAATTCTGGTTGAGACCGTATTGTGTACCATTTTTCAAGAGAACTCCAGTATGAGGTCTTTAAAACCTTGCGAATGGGCAATGGAGAACAATGTTCTCGTATGCTGCCTCTTTGACTGAAAGTATTTTCTGCTGTCACCAGAGGACAGGCTGATGCCTGCAAGAGACTTCCCTTTGCAAGGCTAAGCTAGAACAGAGTGTGCATTCCTACCATATTAATGAAATATTCAGCACCCACTGACAGGTTGAGAATGAAGGAAGGGTAGAATATATTGTTAGGGCCAGAGCTTTGGGGCAGGAGCAAATATCAGGAAATATTTTGTGTCACTGGCCCTTGGCTGGGAGCTTGAAGCTTGTTTACTATAAGACATCACAAGAATTCTCTTATACTCTGTAGTGTCAGCCTACAGATTTCCTATTTCCTCACATGTCCTTTTGATAAGCAAACCTTGAGCCCATGGGCTACCTGGCTCCACTAAATATTATATAAGTCTTTTGGTTCTCCTGTGTTAATTCCAGTTGAACTGGGGCTATGGCATGTTGGTAGATATCGAACATATCTCTAATGCGGAAAGAAACAATAATAACAGGTGCACCTGAGTCATGACTTGACTGTCATCCAATCCCCTTAACAGCCCTGCTCAAGAGCAGGTATTATGTCCATTTCACAGATGAGCAAAATGAAGCTCAGAGCATTTAAGTAACTTATCAAGAGTTTCTCAGCTAGAAGCATGATTTGCAACCAGTTCTGTTTCCAAAGCTGAGTATGAAATGGCCCGAAGGTCTGGAAGTGCCCTGTGGGTGTTTGAAGAAGAGGCAGGCAAAGCACGGGAAACAGAAGGACAAGAAGAGGAGAAAAGGTAGGACTGGCCTTCAGACAGTACACACAGGTTTTGAAATCAGTCCTGTTATTAGACTGTAACGCACATAAATGCAGCAAACAAAAGCTACACTAGCCAACACGTGATTGGGTAAATAATGAGATGCACTCCAAAGGAGCGACCGCCACAGAATTCTGTGTATAAAAAGTAAGTGAGCAGGTGCTCTGAGTTTAAACTTAGTGGCGAGTATTTATGAGCCCCCGTTTTATTTTGCAGTTTCGATGAAATGGCCAAATACGACCTCCCGGGAATAATAGACTTCATTGTAAATAAAACTGGTCAGGAGAAGCTGTATTTCATTGGGCATTCACTTGGCACTACAGTAGGTATGTCTACAAACGTCAGTGTTTTACAAGAGTCAGAGCCTCCCAAGGTTCGCCTTTCAACTGGAACAGAATCACCGCCATTTACTGTGCCCTTAATTTCCCGTCTTGTGCTAGACACATGCTAGTGCTCTACTAGCCACAGCAAGTGGCTGTGAACTCGAATTTCAGAGACTGTGTGTCAGGCAAATCTTTCCTCCATCTCTGGCTACAACAGCACTTTTGTAATGGTGATATAATTTCCATGTGCCCCCAAACTGAAGTATTTCCAAAGTAAGTTTCTAGGTCCCCTCTGAGCTAAAATAGTAAAGCCTAATGACATGAAACATCCCTGAAGGATGATAAGTATGTGTCAATCATGCCTTCCTCACAATCCATTTGGGATTTTAAAAAATAGTCAAAGGGTGAGCTTATACTTACATTTGAACGAATTGAAAATATAGGATCACTTTTTTAAAAGATTTTATTTATTTATTTGAGAGAGAGAGAGAGCACATGAGAAGGGGCAGGGACAGAGGGAGAGGGAGAAGCAGGTTCCCCGCTGAGCAGGGAGCCCGATGTGGGGCTCGATCCCAGGACCCTGGGATCATGACCTGAACCGAAGGCAGACACTTAACCGACTGAGCCACCCAGGCGCCCCTACAGTCACTTTTTTTTAGTTGAAATACAAAAGCATACATCAACTGGGCTTATCTATTTAGCGTGCAATTTAATATTTATGGAATAGCAATTAAATTCAAGCACTATACAGAAAATTTTTAAAAGTTCAAGATCCAGCTCTCTGAAAATGTACTTCTTGGTGATTTACTAGATCTTTTAGAAAGAAATCAAAAATCCAGCTCCAAATAAAAATTTAGAGGAATCCATACTACGAATATTGTGAATTTGTTAGTGATCTTCCACTAAAATTTCTAATTTTAAGAACACAGATTCAAATCAGGTCAGTCTGCCTCCCTGCAGTGAGGGTGTTGGGCATGTGGAGGAACCGGATGGTTAAGGTATGACTTGAGTGGGGTCTAGAAAAGTGGGCAGGAGTAGATATGCTCTTACATCTGATCTGCAAAGAAAACAAAATATCTGATCAGCATTGCTCTGCCTTGCATTTAGGGCATGAATTTTTCAGTGAACATCCTCCACATTTGGGGCAGAGCAATTTTGGTTATGTGGGAAGGACCCACTCTAGACATTTAGCAAACCCATGCTCCAGCTTACCCTACAAGTCAGTGTGAGCGCAGAACAACTCACCTCCACACACTTCCAGAGATCTTCCCAGGGGAAGTATTATACCAGTATACCAGTTTCAGTCTTTGTTGGCTCAGCCAATTAATACAAAGTCTGTTCTTTTTCTGGCCAAAATGGTTTCAATGTTTCAACGAGAATTTCAGGAAAAAAAGCAGGAGCGTCCGTGTGTGCGCACGCGCGCGCGCATGCACATGCACACACACACACACACACACAGTGGCAGGGTCCCCGGAAGGCATCTCAGGGAACCAAAATACACAGACACTCCACATACTTCCCTGTGCAGTGCTGCTTGCAATCCTCCTCCTCATAGGGCTAGAAATGCGTGCTATGCTGTTGCTGAAAAGTCAGAGCGAATGGAGACAGCTGGTCCTTATCAAGACCACAGAGGACTGAGGGAAATCGGAACATTCTGGAGGTTGGGCAGCATCCAGTGAAGCACTGGGAGGGATGAAATTTCTTTGCACCGTGAGAAAAAACAACTGTGGGATCACTGGATAATACTGCATAAAGAACTGATTGGTTCACCTCCCATGAACCAATCGTTTACTTCTGGAAGCTCTGTGACTCATCCTGGCATCTCAGGGTTGGTGGGAAAATGACAGAATTGCTAGCGCTTAGCCCATGCGGAGAGGTGGGGGGGAGCGGGTTGGGGGGGTAAAGCTGTCCCCGGGACCCCTTGGCAGTGGCGGCTCGAGCAGCTTATCCCTCACTCCCCCCAACCAAGTCAAATTGTCCAGAATACGAGGAAAATGGACACTTGAGAGCAGAGAGGACTGAAGGCAGATTATCTTTGCTGAACAACTCAGGAGAGTTTCCCAGTTCAGCCACAGGATCATCGCAATAGAGGGATAAGCTGTCAAAGCAGAGTCCTACTCTTGTTAGTAGGGACATTGCCTCAGCATTTCTAATTTTTACAAAACTGTCTTGTCTCCTGTTCTCTTAGGGTTTGTAGCCTTTGCCACCATGCCCGAACTGGCACAGAGAATCAAAATGAATTTTGCCTTGGGTCCTGTGGTCTCATTCAAATATCCCACGGGCATTTTTACCAGTTTTTTTCTACTTCCAAATTCCGTAATCAAGGTAGGCTTCTCATTTTCGCCAAAATGTCTCTGAGGATCCCATTTTGGACTGTAGATCCTTATTATTGCAAAATCTATTATGAAGCGAAAGTAGGAAAGTAGGAAATTTACATGAAATCTGTAGAAACCAGATTCTGTGACTGTGTGCTTTGTGTGTGTGTGGGTGTGCGTGTATGTGTGTCCGTGTATGTGCGTGTCTGTACCCACGTGCATGTCTACAATTCCCATATACAATTTACCGTACTCAGTCATTAACAGACCTGAGTGTATATCAGAATTTCTAGTTAGGTGACTGTGATGTAGTTTAAAATCCACTCACAATTTTCTCATTCCATTCTTGTTCCACTGGACAGGTCAATAAATTCACGATGCCCAGATGGAAGACATGATGTTAGATAAGCCTGAATAATACACCCCTTCCTGTAGGGGAGCTTGCTTTAATTTACCAGAGCTATGATTCCAAAACCTAAATGTCTTACAGCTCAATTATTCGTTCAGACATTTATTGGTTATTTTCCAGGGGTTGAAAAAGTAGTTTGGTTGCCAATTATGGATTTGGGAATTTATCCATCAAAAGTCTTTTTCTTTTTTTTTTTTTTTCTGTTTGCTTTTTGTTTCTCTAAAAAGGTCATTGCCATGATAAACACAGTATTTTGGCAAAATTGCCTTTTTGATTTGGGGTGTCGGCTAAGATGAATTTTGGCCAAAATGAAATCAAGGAGACCGATAAGGGTTTCACAGTAATTCATACGTAAAATGAGGCCCTGGCTTAGGGTGAATGGGTGGGAATGGAAAAAAAAATTATTTGTGAGCTAACACAAGGATGAATTCCCAAAGAGCCTAATGATTGGTTCCACGGTTTTATTGTATTGTTTACTGTAAGCTCAAGTGATGCAATTTCTCTTTTGTGTGGTTGATAGTTCTGTTGCCAAAGTGTGTTGACACCCGTTAGTTTGGGGTGTTTTCTACATTTGGGCAGAGTTGAGCAGATAAGTTACATTACGTTCGGAGGTAGACACATCTATCTCTAAATACATCATTTTTCCATTTTATATTTTACATATATGTGGCTTTGTGGGCATAGGTGGGTCTGAGGCTTATCTCAGTTTCATATTACCTCCTGTCAGATTTCCTGCCACTTTCAGTCCCATTCCCTGACCCTTCCCACTACTTCCTGTCTGTGGTCCCCAGAAGCTTCAGTCCTCCCCTCAGAGAGCCCCACCCAAGCTTACTCTCTCAAGCCCTAGAAGTTTTAGCTGTGCTGTGTCCCATTATATCAAGTATTTTCTGTCCAGTGGCCCCCTCCTCTCAGTACTCAGTGGTCTGCTTTCCAGTCCAAGAGCTGGCTCCTCTGGGACGCGGCTTAAAAGATGATGTGCACATGCGTAGTAGGGGAAACCTTGCTTTTCCTTCCTAGTCAAGGCAATATTTGGCCTTAAGGAGAAACTGCTCTGCCTTTCTTGCCAATTAATGAGAAATAAGAAACACAGGCAGTCAACAATTGGACAGAATAGGGAAGCTTCACCATGGAGAAGCAAATTTGGGGTTGAAGAGCCTTACTGCAATCTCTTTTTAAATTATGTTTGTTGATCTTCCCTGGATAGAGATGGGTTCATAAATAGTTCCTTTTCCCAAATGACTTAGTCTCCTTGGCAGAAACAGCAAATACAAATGGAAATAGATCTCCAAGAATCCTTATTCCTGGGATGAAGGGAATGTCAAGAAGCCTGAAAACAATTCTTGAAAGGATAATTATTGTTTATTTTTACAGGGTATTTTTGGTACCAAAGGTATATTTTTAAAGACGGGAAGGGAACATTCCCTCAAACTCTGCAACAATAAAATATTATGGGTGTTATGTAGTGAACTCATGTCCTTATGGGCTGGATCCAACAAGAAAAATATGAATACGGTACGTATAATGATTATGGGACCATTTGATGCTTTAAGAGATTCCAGCTTTTCGGGGCGCCTGGGTGGCTCAGTTGGTTAAGCGACTGCCTTCAGCTCAGGTCATGATCCCAGGGTCCTGGGATTGAGTCCCACATCGGGCTCCCTGCTCTGTGGGAAGCCTGCTTATCCCTCTCCCACTCCCCCTGCTTGTGTTCCCTCTCTCGTTGTGTCTCTCTCTGTCAAATAAAATCTTTAAAAAAAAAAAAAAGAGATTCCAGCTTTTCTTTGACTCACCTTGATGTATCTATTACACTGTATAAACTAATGTGGTGTTCTAAACCGTAAAGGAGGAGATTTGCTATGCATAGATTGGGTATTCAATGGACCATGAATGTGAAAACTGGGGGAAAGAATAGGTAGGTTCATCTTTCCATCCCTGGTCATATTTAGGAAAACAGATGTCCATCATGGGTAGGAGTGTCACACGTTCCCTATAGTCAATTTGATTTTACAACGAATACCATGCATTTAAAAAAAAAAAAAATCCCAGAAAAGAAGTCCAGACAAGCATTGAACTTATTTCCTGTGTGCCTTTGTTTGTTGGGTGACTTTGGCCTCAGATAAAACTCCCCACTTAACTTGGAAGGCACAAGACAGAATGGAACGGAGATAGAACCCCTTTCCCACAAAAGAGGAGCAATCCTGTTTCATCAACTCTTTGCTTCCTGTTATGGAGAATTCAAGGAGGAGGAAGAGTGTGCATGTGCAGGCTAATGTGGTTGAACAGCTAGTTCTGTCACATTTCATATGGCGGCCAATGAGGCTGGTACAGTGAAGCTAGTCCCCAAATAGCTTTCTCCGCCAGCCCACCCTACCCCTATTCAAGAGGTGTAGTTGTGCCAGACCGAAATACAAGAGGAACCATTGTTCAAAGCCTGCTTATTCAAAAGTAAACATTTTTAATAGTTCCCTTGATTACTTTCGTTCTACAGTGTTCTAAGACATAGGATTCCGATTGCTAGTACATCTCTATAATATTCATCTCTATGTTGTTTACAAAGACCGAAGCACAGCGCATAGGAAGTGATTATATTTAGCTTTTCTTCTGCAATATTTTATCTTATCCTCACAAAAGCCTGGCACAGTATGACTTTTAGTGTGTTCATTTAATAGGTGAAAATACAGAAACTCACAAGTTACACAAAGTCACAAAGCTTATAATTAACAGAGTTAAGTTCTGGGGGCGCCTGGGTGGCTCAGTCGTTAAGCGTCTGCCTTCGGCTCAGGTCATGATCCCAGGGTCCTGGGATCGAGCCCCATGTCGGGCTCCCTGCTCTGCAGGAAGCCTGCTTCTCCCTCTCCCACTCCCCCCTGCTTGTGTTCCCTCTCTCACTGTGTCTCTCTCTGTCAAATAAATAAATAAAATCTTTTTAAAAAAAAAAAGAGTTAAGTTCTGAAGCCCAGGTGTTTTGACGCCCGGATCTGAGACAGGGCACACCCACGTGCATGCACACAGCACCCCCCTCCTTGCAAATTATCCCACGACTTCAGAGCTGGTGCACGTTGGCTCTCAAGCAATCCATGAACTGACATGAGCTCTTATTTACCTAGATGATTCGGCCTTGTCATTTCCCAAACCCCAGCTTTGGTTTGCTACTTTTTAGCACACTTGTTCTCTGCTTCTGGGAGATATACTTTCTTTCACTGGGTGATTTTTGCTATAGTATGTTTTATTTCCCTTCAGAGTCGAATGGATGTGTATATGTCACATGCTCCCACTGGATCATCAATGCAGAACATCCTGCATATAAAACAGGTAGTATCTTTGTCATGGAAGACTCTTCCAACCTTATTTCGGTACATCTGAAAGGAGAGAGTTAGCAGGTCTACCCTAAGAAGGTTCGAAGCTGGCTTCTATTTTGTCTCTGTCACCATCTTTGGTTTGATTTCCCCAGATTTGAAGGGAAAGGACAAGGTATGGTACAGACCAAGTAGGTGACATAAATGAGCCCAATCTTAGATCGGAGCTTGTAAAACAGAGCCTGAGCTGAAGCAAGAGGTAACCAGGGAAAGCCTCAGGTGATAGAGCCTTCCCGGGAGAGAGTACTATCTGAGGTTTGACTTTCCCCTAAGGAGTCGTGATTTCCCATTAGCTGTCCCTTCAAACCAAGGGAGACCATTGCTTCCCTCTCTGTTGGCCTTGTGCTTCTAGTGGTAAAAATGTATTTATATCCTTCTGGTGATCCAGAAAGCTTTATTTTCTTCCCAGTGCATAGTGGTTTTCTAAGATTTACTGCAAAAATTGTGATTCTTACTCTGATTATTTTTCCAAAAAACATGTATTTCAGCTTTACAGATCTGATGAATTCAGAGCTTATGACTGGGGAAGCGAAGCTGAGAACATGCATCACTATAATCAGGTGAGCTGCTTGGAATGGCCCCAGAAGGGTGGCTTTGAGACATAATAAGAAATTGGGATGACTAGGTGGCTCAGTTGGTTAAGCATCTGCCTTCGGCTCAAGTCATGATCTCAGGGTCCTGGGATCGAGTCCCGCATCTGGCTCCCTGCTCAGCGGGGAGTCTGCTCCTCCCCCTGCCTGTGCTCTCTCTCTCGTGCTCTCACACTCTCTCTGGCAAATAAATAAAGAAAATCTTAAAAAAAAAAGAAAGAAATTATTGGAGAGTGAAAAGAATCCTGCCTGCCTGACAATTAGTGGCATTCTCATTGATAACGCTTTTTAGAAAATGACTAATTTAAATAAGCATTCATTGCAGAAAATCTAAAAATAAATAGAACAGAAATAAAAGAAGGATATCTTAAGGAATTCTAATAATTTATAATCCCTCCACCCAGAGAACACTATATGTATCAATATTTTACTGCATTTATTCCAATCTTCTCAGTATCACTGCTTTCACACAATTTTTAATCTTGCTTTTTCATTTACAGTTACACAAGACCTAGCCAATGCTACTGAGGTGGTTTTTAACATAATTTTGTTGACAGTATAATAATGAAAATTGTTTCATAAAAATCTATAAAAATGTACAGAGAAAATGAATACCCAGTTCTGGATGTCAACATAAAAAATATAGGATCCCACATGAAAATTAAAAGAATCACTACATCAAAAACTAATGATGTAATGTATGGTGATTAACATAATAAAATTTTTAAAAATTTTTTAAAAATTAAAAAAATAAAAAAGAATGTTATCCACCCATGAAGAGTTGAGCCTTTAGCATCTTTTTGCCCTCTGAGTTTTCACACTAAAATTTGGAGATTCATTTAGCCCTCTATGCCTGTGGAGTCCTGTTGCCACCATTTCGTTCCTCAAATTCAGGAGCTGGGCTTCTCAATATGAACCAAACACATTAAATTAAATTTTTCCAATATTTTCCCAGACTGATATATTTAAGGCTATTTATAGATCAATGAAGTTGTTTCTGAGCATCAAAACAGTCAATCAGACCAGTCAATTTCTCACTAATGGATTGAATTGTTAGACAAATGATTCTACTAGCTCTTAGGACAACTAAGAGAGCTATGTATATTTTTATTATTTTTTAAGCTTGATTAAGGTATAATTTACATACAATAAAATTCACACATTTTCCAATTCAATGAGTTTTGGCAAGTACACTCATTCCTGTAACCATGCCACAATCAAGATATAGAAATTTCCACTACCCCCCAAAGTTTTCCCCTGCCCCTCAGACCATATATATTCACAGATGCATTTATTTGCAAATGCTTAGAGTAGGGCCAGGAAAAAAAAAAAAAACACAGCAACAACAAAACTTAAAAGAATTGTCTTCAGAGAGCCAAGGAAAGGCAGACTGAACTAGGGGAACCTGAAAGAATTACGGGAATGTGAAGGAATTAAGGAGGCTCTCAATTTGGATTTGACATACTTCTCTTTTCTTCCATTATTTTTAATGAGCATATTTAATTTATATATTGTTTCCATTTACAAGAAAATGAAACAAAAATGTCACCCATACACTTAAGACCATTGTTAGTCAAATTCTTTCTTTTTCAGCTTTATTGAGGCAAAATTGACAAATAAAATTGTAAGATTGAAGGATACAACATGCTGACTTAAATATATGGGAGTGTCAGTGTCCTTAGAATTTCCCAATGGTTAGCTGGTCCAATCTGAGTCCAGGCTGATCCTGTCTGCTTTGAGTATGATTTTAGGTCACTTGAAGTCAATTTTTATTATATTCTGGCATCATTACTTTGCCGTCTTCTTAAGTTCCCAGCACAATCTTTGTGCCCACTGCATTTTATTGAGAATAAGGAGACTAACCCCTGTCAGCTCCACGAGGGTAGAGATTTCCTTCTGTTTTCTTCACCAGTGTTTTCTCACGGGGCAGAGGACCTGGCACTTCCTGGGCCCTTAATACTTACTTGTTGCATGAATGAAATTTCTTAATGTCCCTTTTATCCATCTTACAATGACTCTGTCCCCTTGGTTCTCTTCTTCCTTCCTCTCAGAAAATGAATGCCCACTTATTTCCCAAGTTTGTGCATCTGTGCCCTTGGCCCCATCTCTTCTCATCTCCTCTTCCTTCTGGCTCCTCTTACCTCTTAAATGAATTGCTGTTCCTTATGAAACAAACAAACAAACAAAAACCTTCCATCAACCTACAGATTCTATCACTCATCATTCCATCCTCTGATTTCAATCAACATTTTTTAATATTTAAAAGGGCTGAGTTCTCCACTTCTTCCCTTCCTTCACTCACTCCTGAACCCCGGAAAATGTAGTTTGGGTCTTCATCTTTCTATTACAGCTACTTTATTTAAAGTCGCGGGTGGTTTTTGATTGCCAAATCCAGTGGCCTGTTTTCGCCTTCAGATGTATGTTCTGTGAGGTCACACAGCCCCTGTACCATTCACTCACTCAACCCGGACTTCCACGATGCTGTGATCTTAAATTTTCCCTTCCCTTTTTGATTGCTTCCTTCGTCCTCCGTTGACACTGTCTACTTTCTATCTCCTCCACTCACAAATTGTCAGCCTTCCTCCAAGATTCTTCACACCTCTGTCCCTTTCTCTCTTGGAGAATGTAGTCATCCCCATAGCTTCAATTATCCCTTCTCTGGACCATCCCTACTGTGTGTCTAGATTGTTCCAGGATCTACCGCCAGCCTATTCCTTCCTCAAGGCATCCCAGACTGATGGCCCTACAGTCACCCTAAGACTGAGCTGTGAGAAATGACCCTGCTTCATCCCCCCCAAACTTCCAAAAATGTCAAAATACCTTAGCCTAGACCTTGACTGTCTGTCTCCAATCTGATATCCTACTGCATTGTCTCACACAGTTTCTTCCCTGGGTTCACTGGAGAGCTTGCCATCCTGACCATGGTGTACATGCTCTGGCTACCTGCCAGGAAGCCCTCCCACCCTCATCCCTATCTGGCAAAATCCAACTGTCCCTCAAGAGTCATTTCAAATAACTCCTCTTTCTAGAAAGCCCCCAGTCAGAAGTTGTTTCTTCTTTGCCTTCACTGCCATTTATTTGGGGAATGTTTTGTGGCATTTGACATACCCTACTTTGTAGGCAAATGTTTGTGGACTTATCTTGCCTTGCTCCTTCATACTCCTTGAAGATACGGACCATTGCAGGCATTCTTTCTACTTCCCTCGGTGCCTGACAGAACTGTGTTCGTAGTCAATGCTCATTTAGCAGCCCCTCTGCGTACCTGAACCCAGTTGTTGTAGTGAGGAGCTTTCTCTCATGAACGTTCTTTCTCTCTTTTCCGTAGAGCCGTCCCCCGCTCTATGACTTGACCACCATGAAGGTGCCTACTGCTATGTGGGCTGGTGGCCATGATGTCCTTGTGACGCTCCAGGATGTGGCCAGGGTAATCCCCCAAATCGGGAATCTCCAGTACTTCGACCTCTTGCCTGACTGGAATCACTTCGATTTCATCTGGGGCATGGACGCTCCTCAGCGGATGTATAGTAAAATCATAGCCTTGATGAAGTCATACTCCTGACTGCAGCACATCTCCATCTTGGTTCAAAGTTGCTTGCCAGCCCATGGGAGGCTTTGGGAAAGAGACTGATCAGCAAGGAGGCCTTCTCCAGCATCCTTCACCTTGTTTGCTGTTGCTGAGGGGCTCCCTTACCTGGCATCCCGGCTAGGAATTATTTCAACTGTGTTGCTCTTAGCTAAGAACTGCACACACCTGAAATCTCCAGTCTCTTCCCCTCAGTCAGGGGTAGGCCCAATTTTTCATCTCTGCGAAATATGCACTTGGGAGAGTAGTTCAAAGAGGCCTTTTCCTTTCCTAGTTAAAGTCAATTTCTTAGAAGGAAAGACTTCATTTGGGAATATATTTTGGGTGGCTGTGATCATATGGCCTACTAGAAATCACAGTTAGGTGGTCATCTATAAACAAGCCATGGTCATCTATGGTCATCTATAAACAGGCCATGGTCATCTATGGTCATCCATAAATGGCCATTCATATGGCCATGAAAATAAGCTCCGGCCCACATCCAGCATGAAAAAGAACAGCCCACTGGAAAAACTAATAAAATTTAAGTATTCCAGGAGCCCACTTTACTGTTATAAGCTAGGAAAAAAAAAGAGAGACAGACAGACAGACAAACAAAACTGGGAATGACTACGTAGGATATGCTGAATTACTGATTATTCTGAAATTACAACACATGAGAAATAATTCTGTCCCGTCTTGCTCTAAAGATAAGTTAAACTGATCACCAGCAGTGTTTTCATGGTCAAAGGGGAATTTATACTATTGCTTGCACCCAAGTGACATTTAAAGCAGCTTCCAGAAAGCCTATTTTAGAAGCAGCAAGGGAGGCTCTAGGAATATTCCAAGTCTTGCTCTGTTTCATTCTCTAACTGATGCCAGACCTTGATTTTAGCATTTAGTACGGAGTTCCAAGAGGAACGTGAAGTTTTGTGTCCGTTTCTGGATTCCTGAGTGGTGGAAACTTGCAAAAGTTCTTTACCTTCTATGAAGATTTCATTAATGGAAAACTCTTTACGATCCTCAAGGAATCATAAATAAATGGTACACATACATACCTCCCACAGTTAATTTTAAACAAGTAAGTGTGAATTAGCTCCCTAATATTTGCATGGAGGACTAGGGTCTTTTGGATGTCAAATACCACATAATCATTCTTTAATAAATAATTCATACTTCATCATTTTTAACCTTAGTTTTAATGTCTTTCAAATGAATAACAATTCTAAAACACTTGGGAAGCCATTTTAAGTACAAATCCTTCCATATTTGTATAATTTTTATTTATCAAGATTGGACTAAGTTTGTTTTTAGTGACTTTTAGAGAGCTCTTCGAAGAGTAGAATGTAGTTTTCTTTTTTAATTTAAATTCAATTAGCCAACATATAGTATATCATTAGTTTAAGATGTAGCGCTCAATAATTTATCGGTTGCATATAACACCGAGTGAAAGTGTGGTTTTCATGCAAACAGTACAGTCTTTTAAAGTCACATTTAACCAAATTAATCAAAATGCATTAAATAATATAACCATTATAACAGATAGAACAGGCATAAGTAAGTCTGAGAACAAATATCTAACTCTTGGTAAGCTTACAGTTCAACTGGAACGAGTGGAAAGATGTGGCCGTAATAGATTAGCTTATTCGTTATGAGTATTTAAGAGGCATTGGACATCAGTTAAGATACCTACAGAGAGAAAAGAGGCATCGGTTACTATAGGAATCTAGTTAAGTGGACGTCAGTTGAGAGAGCTCCTGCAGGATTTGTCTTATTCGGCTATTGCTATAATGCTGTGTAACAAGCAATCGTGAGTAGCTCAGGGGCTCCCAACAGTGAACATTCCTTTTTCATGCTCACAGCCCTGCAGTTTGACTGGGGGTGGCTCTGCCTTGGGCTGGGATCACCAGGGCCTGGCTCAATCTGGTGGGTTGGGTCCTGGTCTGCTCCACATGCCAGTTCATTCTGGAGCTAGCAGCTAAGAGGACCTTGTTCTTCACAAGGTAGATCCCAAGAGCACAAAGAGGACTAGCTCAATCATAGCAGCATGTTTACAGCTCTGCTGGGTTCACAGCCACTCCTACACATGTCTCTGCTGCAGATGACCCAGCCGAGCCTGCCCCAGGGGGGTGGGGTAGTCTGCCTTCCCTACCGGGGGAGGCTGTAAACCACACGACCAAGAATGCACGTACATCATGCTGTGATGCGGGAGTGCAGAAGTGGGGAAGAATCCGTTCTACCACACACAGGTACAAAACTCAAAAGATAAAAATAGGGAATACAATAAAAAGTAAGTCTCTCTCCCTGCCTTGGCTCCTGGTCCCATGGTCTCCCCTTCAAAGACAATTCATTCTCACCAGTGTTTTTGAGTATCCTCCTAGGGATTATACCATGCATATTTCAGTAGCTCCATAGATACTCATTGGGGTTTTCTTTTCACCTAACTGTACCATACTATATGTACTTTTTCACATTTTGCTTTGATCACTTAATATATCTTGGAGATTTTTCTCTATCAGTTCATATGGAACATTATGATAGACTACATGGAATTTCATTATCAACAGAGATTCAGATGGATTAGGATCTTTTGTAATTATACACATTGCTGTAAAGAATATCATACAGACAGGGCGCCTGGGTGGCTCAGTGGGTTAAGCTTCTGCCTTCGGCTCGGGTCGTGATCCCAGGGTCCTGGGGTTGAGCCCTGCATCGGGCTTCTTGCTCAGCGGGGAATCTGCTTCTCCCTCTGCCGCTCCCTCTGCTTGTGCTCTCTCTCTCCAACAAATAAATAAATAAAATCTTTAAAAAAATTCTCAAGCTATGCTTTTGCAATGTGTGCACTTTTTCTATTATATATGTTATGTTTCAATAAAAAGTACGTTTTAAATACACTAAGCTTTTCTGCTTAAAATCAACAAGCTATGAAGTACAGAAGAAGAGAACACTTTTTACCAATACCTCTACTTTTTTATTTTTTGCTCTGCATATTGTAGCAAATATATTGACTATGATAAGTCTGAGTAAGAGTTTATTTTTTGCTAGGAGTTTTACAGGAAATATCTCATTTAAAACTTATAACTCTATGGGATAAAACTATGGTCACATGAGGCACAGAGAAAAATGAGATATAAAAGCCAAATTTTCCTAAGATTGCACAAGTGAAGGAGTCATGATTTTAATCCAGGATGTCTGACAGTATATATCTGTATAAATGTGTTCAAATGGTATATAAATATCGTTGGGACACCATTCAGAAAGTCATGTTTGTTTACCCTAGACCAGAATTACTTGAAAAATAAAGGCAAGAGATGAGAAAATGTTTTGGAGTTTTTTGGGAGAGGGGGTTTGTTGTGTTTTTTATAAACTCATCAAAATCTCATCAAATTGAGATGAGAAGATAGAACTACCCTATGACCCAGCAATCCTACTTTTGGGTATATATCCAAAGCAACGCAATTCCCTATCTCAAAAAGATATCTGCACTACCATGTTCATTGCTGCATTATTCACAACAGCCAAGACATAGAAACCTAAGTGTCCATCAACAGATGAATGGATGAACAAAATGTGGTATACACACACACACACACACACACACGAGTAAAATATTATTCAACCATAAAGAAAGAAGGAAATCCTGTGACAACATGGATGGACCTTGAGGGCATTATGTTAAGTGAGGTAAGTCACACAGAGAAAGACAAACATTGCATGGTCTCAATTATTTGTGGAATCTAAAAACATCAAACTCAGAAACAGTAGAATGGTGGTTGAGGGGGAGGGTGGGGGGAAATGGGGAAATGTGGTCAAAGGGCACAACTTTTAGCTAAGATGAGTAAGTTCTGAAGCTCTCTTACAGCATGGTGACTGTAGTTAACAATACTGTAGTGTGTATTTAAAAGTTGCTGGGAGAGCTTTAATGTTCCCACCATAACAACAAAAGAGTAATTACGTGAGGCAAAGGACGTGTTAACTAATCTTACTGTGGTAAACACTTCACAATATATGAGTGTATCAAATCATCACATTGTATATTGTAAACTTACACAGTGTTATCTGTCAATTATATCTCAATAAAGTTGGATAAAAAATTTAGATGAGTAGATGACTAGTCAGGTCAATTGTAACACATTTTTCATCACTTTGTCTGAAATACCAGGATCACTTCCAAGTAAACATAGAATCTAGCAATGCACTGATGCAGAACTTGGTTATAGACTTAGTAATATAAAGTTATTGAAAATTTGACAACATTTCTCCTTTTTTTTCTTACCGTTACATTTACACAAAGCAAGAAACTCATAGACCCCATAAACAGACTCACTAGGGAACTATAGTTTCTCAAGCCTGAATATCCCATTAATATTTTGTATAGAACAAGGTAAATCATGACATTAATTTCTAATACAAATCCAGGTCAAATGTAAAGTCTTTGGTGAGTTTCTTTCAGGAAGTATATTTAGTTTCAGAGAGGTGAAACTGGACTAAAATAATGGCTTTTTGAGACTTATTAATCCAAGAGCAAGGAAGTTATCTGGCCATGCAGGGCCTTGGTCAGCTCTGACCACTTCCCCGTTGTCCTCCTATGCGAAGCTCATCCACACCGTCCAAGGTCTAGCTCAAGCACCCCCATTTCTGAAAAGATTTCCTTGAACTTGACACCCCCAAATTAATACTTCTTCTTCTAAATCACTTTTTATTATGCTCCTGCATTATCTCTTTAGTCTATCTCCCTAATCAATTTTAAGTAGCTTGAGAACAGGAGCTTTGTGTTTCTTACCTTTTCACTTCTTAAAATCTTTGTTTTGAAATAATATAGATTGCTGTGAAATTGTAAAAATAGTGCAGAAAGTTCCCACATACTCGTCCCTCAGTCTCCCCCCAAAGGTAATATCTTACATGACTATAGTGTGCTCTCAAAACCATGAAGTTGACCTTGGTATAATCCACAGAGCTTAACCAGATTTCACTATGCCCTCCTGTGTGTGTGTGTGTGTGTGTGTGTAGTTCAGTGCAATGTTATCATGTATGTAGATTGTGTAACCACCACCGCAACTAAGATACAGAACTGCCCATCACCACAAAAACTTCCCTCGAGCTTTCCCTGCGTAGTTAACAACCACCCCCACCACTCCCCAGCCCTCCTGAAACCTAACCCTTGTAACCACTAATGTGTCATCTCGGCAACTTTGTGTAAAAGTTGTGTGACCTTTTGATAGTTGCTTGTTTCACTCACT
Source organism: Neomonachus schauinslandi (assembly GCF_002201575.2). Lineage (NCBI taxonomy): Eukaryota > Metazoa > Chordata > Mammalia > Carnivora > Phocidae > Neomonachus > Neomonachus schauinslandi. Next base: position 76,854,894 of record NC_058408.1, read on the forward strand.
TGAGAGCCATCCAAACTGTTAACTATTAAAGTGTATCACATTTGCTCCTTTTTATTGCTGAGAAATATCCGTGGTATGGGCCCACTACGGTTTATTTAATTATCTACCCACTGAAGGACTTCTGGGTTGTTTCCAAGTTTTGGCTTTACCTTTTAACTTTCCAGTGCTCAGCAAGGTGACTTGAAAGTAAAAAACATTCAATTCGGGTTCGTTAATTTGAATTAATTGCTAGTCCCACCCGAAGCTGAATTCTGTGCTGACACCTGATGTACATATTTGCCCTGAGGGGAAATGTCAGCTTCTCCATGTTTCCATTGACTTCACTCTTACCTTCACCTGATACTGAGAGATTGCAAAACGTCTATGCAGTTCTCATTCCATTTTAGAGTTCAGATGTGATTTAAGAAGTGCTTTGGGGTCCAGGGAGAACGGATTCCTGGTATTCGCACCTTGACGGTTATGAAATTCTCCCCCAGCCTGTTATCAGGGTGACAGGGGCTCTTAGCTCATCAAAATCTCCATCAGCATTATCACAGCCCCCACAGAGCCAGTCCACATGAAAAGAAGAATGACACTAATATTGTGCCATCATTAAAATTTTCTGTGAAATATAAAGGCACCAGTATATTTTTTCAGTAACCCCTACCTTTGTGTGCCATTTTGACTGAAGCATGGTTGACACACAGTGCTTCACTAGCATCAGGTATCAACGAAGTGACTCGACAGCTCTATGCTCACAAATGTAGCTCCCATCTGTTTCCATACCATTGACTATATTCCCTGTGCTGTGTCTTTTCTTCCCAGGACCTATTCATTCCGTTACTGGAAGCCTGCATCTCCCACTCCCCTTCAAGCATTTTGCCCATCTTCCCACCCCTCCCCTCTGACAACCTCTCAGCTTATTCTCTGTATTTATGGGTCTGTTTCTGTTTCCATTTATTTGTTAGTTTTTGTTGTTTTGTTTTGTTTTTGTCACTTTTAATCTGTGTGCAAATTGCTTTCTTAACCTGACCAGTCAACTGAGCTGGGAAAGTTAACTTTTTCGGAATACTATGTGCCCTTCATAGGCTTCATCAAAATAAGCACTGTTAAGTGTTCGCTTGGGCAGCACAGAGACTAAAGTCGGAACCAGACAGAGAAGATTATCATGGTCCCTACTCGAGAATGCCTCGCGAATTCATGAAGCAGTCCTATTTTTTTTTAAATGTTTTTCATTTAAAAATGACCTCCGTGCCCTACCACCATCACCCCTCTCCAAAGAGAGATCACTGGAAACTCTGCTATAGGTAAAAACACCTGGTCCTAGACTCTATCAAAGCATCTCATCAGCCATGTGAGGTGGCGAAGCTCCAAACACAGGAGACAGAGGCCAAAAAGTCAGCACTGGGATGGAAAAAGGAAAAACTGCTAACCACCTACTCTGCAAGATTTGCCACAGGGGTATATGGAAACTACATAGGTTTCTATATCATAATAAAATAATACAATTTATATTACTAAAAAGTACATGTGTATGGTAGAAAATTTAAAAATGCAAATATTATAAAAATTGTTTAATATTAAGTTGGTTCTTTAAATGGGATTTTAGGCATTGGTGTACCACATGCCCGTATTTCCAATAATTTAAGGTTTCAAAAGGCAAATATAGGAAGAAGTTACCTAGTTGCAAAAAAACCCTTAGCTCTTTCATATTGAAAAAACTCAGTTGTTCTAAGTAATCAAAGATCTGATAAAGACAATCTGAAGTATAGGAAATATTTGCTTCTGAGGCAGATTACATAAAAGATAAACAAAAAACATTTTATAATCTTTCATTAAGAGAAGACCAATAATCTAAGACATGTTGTGATTTTAACAGAGAGAAAATTAAAGTCTAGCTTTATATAAGCCCACCACTGAGACAATCTGGCAAGTGGTTGGTACTCAGGAGATGCTCGTGGTACTGGGGGTGCTGTCAGGGAAAATCTAAAGAGTTGATAATGATGAAGCTCCCACCCCAAAAGCTTCTTGGGGAAATCCCTGGTAAAGTCCCTGAGGGAAAACTATCTTCACCATAAAAAGTTCCTTGACCCCCATCCCCATTGCCATCTACTTCATCCTTACCCTCTCCCCTCTACCTCCAAGCTGAAAGGATTGGAATATTTGAGCTCTAAAGCACCTCCTGGGTCCTTTTCCTATGGACCTAGCTCTTTCCTGCTTAGATTGTCCTGACTGGTCATCAGCCACCAGAGAGAGAGAGACCACATGAGCACAGGAACTTACCTTTACCTCTCAGCAAGACTTGCAAAGAGATTCACCCTTAACCCATGCCCAATAAACAATACCCCACCAATTTTCCATTGTTGGTTTGCATTCTTCCTGAATGAAGAGGAAGGTCTCTCTCCCAAACTTGTTGACCCATCCTCTATCCATGCAGAGAACATACTGTCAAAGACGCAAAAGGGAAATTGGGTTTTTTTTTTATTAAGATTTTTATTTAAGTAATCTCCACACCCAAGGTAGGGCTTGAACTCTTGAACTCACAACCCCGAGATCAAGAGTCGCATGCTCCATAGACTAAGCCAGCCAGACGCAGGGACGCAGAAGGGTCACATTCCTCAAGGGAGGCCTCATGCAGAGCTAAGCAAGGAGAAGAGTCATCCCTGACTGTCCTGACTCTTCCCTAATTTTAAGTAGGGTGGTGTTCTACTAAGGCAATATTTCTCAAGCTTTAGTCATTCACATTTCTCATTCACAATGCTGGTTGTACCTGCATGCCAAACATAATACTGCTTATTCAAAAGTCTCAAAATCAATTCTTCTATTTAACTTAAACTGCTTTTTAAAAGAAACCTCCTGCTGGGGCACCTGGGTGGCTAGTCATTAAGCATCTGCCTTCGGCTCAGGTCATGATCCCGGGGTCCTGGGATCGAGTCCGGCATTGGGCTCCCTGCTCAGCAGGGAGCCTGCTTCTCCCTCTGTGCCTGCCCCCTCTCGTGCTCTCTCTCTCTCTCTCCCCCCCCCCCAAATAAATAAAATCCTTAAAAAAAAAAAAGAAAGAAAGAAACTTGCTGCAGCTACTATAAATGGAAGGAAAGGTATTATTTGCCAAAACTTGAAAGTCGCCATAAACAGACTAACAATACAAAACAATTGATGATAAAATAGATAGCATGACTAGTCAGGGCACTAGCGTTTTAGAACTGCCTTTCTTTTGTTAAATGTGCTCTTTATTTGCCAGGGAGATGAGCAATTGCTAGAAACAAAGACATAAACCAAAGTTAGACTCTCTCCTTGTGACATTCAGAAGGTTGAAAGAAAAGAAATTTTTTTAAGATTTTATTTTTAAGCAATGTCAACACTCAGTGTGGGGCTTGAACTTACAACCCTGAGACCAAGAGCTGCATGCTCTACCCACTGAGCCATCCAGGTGCCCCAGAAGGTTGAAAGAAATTTGATAGGGAGACATGGTAGGAAGAATAATGGGCCCCCCAAAGATGTCCCCGTCCTAATCCCAGAAGCCTGCAAACGTGTTACCTTCTATGGCAAAAGAGACTTTGCACCTGTCATTATGATAGGAAACTGGAGGTGAGAATTTTATTCTGGGTTATCTGGGTAGACCCAATGGAAGTGCAAGAGTTCTTATGACAAGGAGGCAAGAAGGTCAAAGTCAGAGAAAGGAAATATGACCTTGGAACAACTAGAAGTGGTGTGATAGAGCCAAGAAATGCGGGCAACCCCTTGAAGCTGGAAAACATAAGGAAGCAGTTTATCCCCTGAAGTCTTCAGAAAGAATGCAGCCTGATCAGCATCTTGATCGCAGCTTCCTGACCTCGATCTTGGCTTTTGGAACCATAACAGAATAAACTTATGTGACTTTAAACCACAACGTTTGTGGTCCTTTGTTACTCTCCCATCCTGTGATTCTGTATTATTTAACATCTCTGCATGATTTAGTAGCCTGTGCAGCAGCTAAAACTCCCATAGTCCCAGGGGAGTCTAGCCCACGCTTGGGGAACCAGTGCCTAAGGAACTAATGGTAGCCATAGATGAAAGCAACTGCAGAAGAGTTGGGGCCTGAGGCAGTGAAGCTGGTTGCTAGAGTGATGGCTGATTACAGGGGAAGCTGTGTGTGGCCAGTGTCCTCCTTCCTCTCCTACTTCAGTCCTCGAGCTGGGCGACAGCATTCCTGAATCAGCCCTCCTTCAGCAAATGAACCCTGCCCTGAGGTAGGCCATCCCTACGGTTCTTTCTGCTCCTAAACTGTACTGCCTTTAACTGGATTAAAATAAGTCTGGGGATATTCTCTTAAATTTAAAAAAAAGTTATTTTGTTTTTGCTCAATTGCAAAAGTAAAATCTGTTTCTTATAGACATTTTAGAAAATAGACACTAACAAAGAAAATAATAACCAAAATCCTCACCACACTAACAAAGAAAATAATAAATAACCAAAGTTCTCACCACCAAAAACTACCTGGTTCATATTTTGATAGATTTCTTTCTAGTCTTATTTCTAGTCAGTAAATATTATTTAGTAGCCTTTATCTTCCCCGTTGAACATATTATGAACATGTTACTATCCTGCTACAGTAGATCTGTAATGACTGAATAGTACTCTGTTGTGAGATTGAATTAGATTTTCTCTAACCATTTCCCTCACGTGGCTACTTATGCTATTTTTGCTTGTCACAGATGGGTCCTAGAAATAAATTTCTGAATTAAGAATATTTGATTTTGGGAGCGCCTAGGTGGCTCAGTCAGTTGAGCATCTATCCAACTCTTGGTTTGGCTCAGGTCGTGATCTCTGGGTCTTGAGATGGAGCCCCGTGTCTGGCTCCACGCTTGGCAAAGAGTCTGCTTGGGGTTCTGCCCCTCTCCCTCTGCCCCTCCCCTTGCTTGTGCTCTTTCTCTCTCTCTCTCAAATAAATAAATCTTTAAAAAAATTAATTTTGGAATTAATTGCAAATTTGAGTGAATAAAAGAGAGGAAAATAAGTAGTGACCTTTTTGGGGAAAAGAGTGAGAAGAGTCTTTATACTTCCTATTATATGTGTTAAACGAGAAAACATGCTTGCCTTCCTCTTTATCTTGTGTTAGAGAAAGAAAAAGGGCAGAAAGAGATGCTCTGGAAATGGAATAATTTCTTAAAGAGGAAAGAAAATAGGTGAGGATATTTTTCCTACGGTATTTTGATGAATTTGTAGCTACTTCTTGGGTCAGTGCTTTCTGTTTGCAGAAAGGTGTAGCAGGTGGACAACCCTCACTGTGGCACGTTGGGAAGGTCCTTCCAAGGTCTTTCTAAAGTCTTTGCCTTTATCAGAAAAGTCGCATGCTACACCCTCGGCCAGAAATAGACCTGTGGATTTAATCAACACTGATGATCAGATTGTAGAGCTTCAAAGTAAATTTCTGCCTCAGCTGTCTACACAGGTTGTGAGAGGCAGGACTTCCAGATTTCCACCTTGCCAAATGTTGTCATGGCAAAGCCGGGGCGACCATTGCCGCCCAGGACGGGGGTGGGGGGGATGGGGGGGTAGGCAATTCTGCCCACAACCAGCCTTGCAAACTCGAGCTGCTAAAGAGTATGTCTGCAATCAGGATCGCCTGCTTCAAGCTCCTTATATATTTTAACTGAAATGTGAGGCAGGAAATGTCCAAGTAATCCAATTTCTTTTCAGTTTTCTCAACCTCAAGCCCACAAATTGGTATTCATTCTAATGATAAGAATGGCAACCATAAATACCAATGACATATTAAGTAGCTTCTAGATGCCAGGCACATTGCTGTGCTCCTCACGCGTGTGTTTTTGTTTTAGGCTTTACAACAATGCTGCAAGGAAGGTGTTATTATTCATTTATAGGTAAGAAAAGGGAGAATCAGAAAATGGTCCAAGGCCCACAGCTGGTAAGAGCAGAGCTGGGATTTGAACCCAAGTCTGTCAGATTCCACATTCCCAATGCTTCTGGTAGGGGGGACTCCATGCTTGGTGTCCCTGTGGCTTGAGGTTTCAGTTGGGATTTCCAGGTCCATAATTGAACCCACACATCCCCTGCTTACCCTTTTAAGAGCCCTAGGAAAAAATTTTTCAAGAAACTCAATGATACTTAGAGTCTTTCATGTTCCTCAATTGTTCCATCCTTCATTAGGTATATTGCAGGTTTGAAAAGGCAGGAATAAAATTTTTTCCTATATTTTTAAGGACATTGTTTTAAAACTATACAGTTTCTGGATTTTTTGTTGTTGTTGTTTTGATTTACTTGTTTGGTGTTTCTTGATTTGATTAAGAATAGGCTGCATATTCCCTATTGATAAGATATACCAGGCATATTATAGACAATCAAATAAACATCTCAAGGCAGGAACCCTTGGGGAGAACCTTCCAGAAATGATCTATGTCAACATCAGCAACAGGACCAGATAGGCGCTACATTCTGGAAATAGAATCCCCAAGCAAGAATACATAGAGAGGAGAAGCAACTTCTGAATACAGAGACACTTCCTATTTAATTCTTTTAAAGCATGCCAGTTCATGTTGCTAGGATGTCCCCTGAAAGCAGTGAAGTGATAGAAGGAGGCTGTCTCTACCTTACTTCCTCTCTCCTCCTCCTCTCACTTTTCATTCCTCAGTGTTCTTTTGCCTGCCTTAGCCCTCATCATGCGGAAGCTGATCTTAAACATTTGGGTGAGTTGTTTCCCTCTTCTGGGCCTTTTTATCTATAAAATAAACCAGCTGATCTGCCAAGTCTTCGTCAGCCTCAATATGTTGTATTCCTATCAATGTGATCACTTTTATTTTTTTAATTAATTTATTTTTTTTAAGATTTTATTTATTTATTTGACAGACAGAGATAGTGAAAGAGGGAACACAAGCAGGGGGAGTGGGTGAGGGAGAAGCAGAGTCCCCGCTGAGCAGGGAGCCCGACGCAGGACTTGATCCCAGGACCCTGGGATCATGACCTGAGCCGAAAGGCAGACGCTTAACGACTGAGCCACCCAGGCGCCCCAAATGTGAATTGTGCAAGACTGTTGAATCCCAAAGGTGATCACTTTTAAAAAAGCAGTGTTGGGGGCGCCTGGGTGGCTCATTGAGCATCTGACTCTTGATTTCAGCTCGGGTCATGATCTAGGTTTGGAGATTGAGCCCACGCTCTAAATTTGGATCCACCCAAGCCTGATTCTCCCAAGTGCTCTGGGACTAAACTATTCCCCAGCCACCGCTCAGCTGCCTCTTATCAAAATTTCCAAAATCTCAAAGCGTGACAACATGAGTAGATATTTCTAATGTTTTTAAGAAGGACCTAGATATAACGTCAGAGAAGAGATTATAGAAACCATCTCACCCAGTGATTTTAAAACAGTTTTAGAACAAAAAAATCTTTTCAAACAAAAAATATGACATAAGGCTCCAACACATGTAAAATCAATGAGTACTAGATGGTTAGTCTAAGTTTATCATATAAAATTCACATTTATAACCTCCAGCCATTATGAAGTGATAAGGATGAAGTTACCTCGATAATCCTCAGAATTAGGAATTATTGTAAGCAACAGTACTCCAGGGACTCAATCTTGGCTTACACTTCAGTACTCTATTTTGTTGAGTTACATGATACGATAAAATCTGCACACAAAAGTAGTTGAAGTCATAGTTGTTTTTAAACAGTTAAGAGGTTTTAAACAACCTCAATTCTCTTCAATTATGTAAGATAGCAAAGGAGATTCTAGCATAAGTTAATGAATATGTGGCTACTGATGTGAACTTTGATATACAAATAGACATTTGCAATTACCTGTGAAGCAAAGTTATTTAAATGAGTAAAATTACATTTTTTTTAAAACAAAACTGAATGCTTCCCTTGGCCGACTTCTTGCAGCCCTTCTACAGAACCCAGACTTCAACAAAACAGTTTGAAAACTACCGATCTGGTTTCAACCAAATTGTATAGCTTCCAGGGCCTGGATGGGGGAAGTGAATTCCCCAGGGTCACACAACTAGCTTCCCTGGGGACCCCAGACCCTGACTCCCATTCCAGTGCTCCTGCCACTTCCCTGGAATGCCTCACTAACCAAGTTCTTTTTTATTAGTGGAACTTCAGGCTTTCTGACAAAACAAAGTAGAGATTTCTCCTAATTAGGGGAAAAAAGACATCTGGGGGCAAAGGCACTGATTTGGATAGCTCCTAAATTACTTACCTGCCTTTGTGAGTGATCGAATCCTACATCTGATGACTACTGAGTTTATTTATCTGTATAAATGTACTCACACGTCTTAGGTAGTTGTAAGTTCAACACTCACACTTCTTCACCTGCTGACTTATAACAGGTGTGAAAGTCCTAAGATCCTCCTTTTTCCTGATGCTATTCTTGAATGGCCATAAACCTGCAATCGCTAGCCCAGACCCCCTACCCCAGAATCCGCGCACTCTGGATGTGGCTTCAGAACGACAGTCAGTACTCAGACCAGGGCTACTCAGGTCCCTTAATTTTCCCTGTGGGTAATGTGCATGGGAAAAAATATCCCTCCTTTGCTGCACTATCCCATCTTCAGCCAGACTTTGTATCACCTGGATGACAGGTGGATATCGATGGACTTCAATATTACCAAGCCCCTAGGTTTAGCAGGGTCCTCAGACATGCTCTGGATTCTGCCCTTCATTTTCTTTCTTTTTTTTTTAAGATTTTATTTATTCATTTGAGAGAGAGACAGAGATAGAGCACAAGGGAGAGGGAGAAGCAGACTCCCTGCTGAGCTGGGAGCCAGACATGGGGCTCGATCCCAGGACCTGGAGATCATGACCTGAGCCAAAGGCAGACACTTAACCATCTGAGCCACCCAGGCATCCCCTGGCCTTCACTTTCTTTTGCTGAGATGGTCTCCCCCGGGGAACTATGTTTAGCTAGCTCTTGGATTTTTTTTTTTTAATGAATTCTTTCATCACAAATATCTTCCTTCATGATTTGCAAACATATACTGAATTTTTGTCAATTCACTTCAAATTTCTCTTCCTTCCTTGGGAAACTCTCCAGGACACCACTTTAATGATGTATATAATGAATCCCTTAAAAGCTGAAAAACTGGGAATGCTAAAATCTAAAGACTTCAGAATAACCATTTGCTCTAGTTGCTGTCTGATGGTTAAGTGTACTTAAGAAAATTATTTTGCTCTCATTGAAGCCATTTTGGAAGTTCGAGCCCTTTGCTGCTATTCTCATAGCTCTTTTATCTCTGGGATTGAGTGGCCCTGGAAGCTAAATATCTCAATAAACATGGAAAGGTCCATTTATCACAGTATTTGTAAAATGCCTCCAGGGATGGCATGAGGTGACTCCCAGCACTTTCTTAGCATCATGCAGACCACATCCATGTGATCTGATTCTCTAGGCTTAGCTATATTTGTTTGTTTAATGCAACCCAGATTTATGATAATTAATGTTTAAATCCACTTGAGATGAGAGCAACCGAACCAACACAAACTATCATTAGCAGCCATAAAAACGAGTAAGGCGCATGTTTGTTTCTTCAACTCTTGTGGTTTTCCCTGATACATTTTAAAATCTCAAAGAGGTCGTGGTTATTATGAATCATCTTTTTACTACATTTTTTGATGCTGGTGAACACAGGGAAAACTTTAACCCTAAAAGCTCAAGTTGTACTTTACCCCCAGGATTAAATTGCCTTCTGAGACCAGTCACTCTGGAAGAATTTGCCCCACAGCGAGGGGTGATTCTCTCCCTGGGGCAGGAGGTCTGTGGGTGCAGCATGGCAGCGACCCCCAAACCCAGCTCACCCTCAGAACCATCTGGTTCACCTGATAAAAATACAAATCCCTGGGTCCCAAGCCCAGAGATCCTGCTTCAGCAAGTCTAGGGTGGAAACTGAAATCAGCATCAGCAATCGGATGATTCTCAGTCTGATTTCTGTGAGTATGGGAGGTAAAGTCAGCTGTGAAAACTTCAGCCCCACCTGGTCTGGTCAAAGCCAGTGCTTTGGAAAGAGCACACAATTAGTCTATGCATATGTCATCCAGGGGAACAAACGATGTGTTCTAGAGTGGGTGAGAATAAAATACTTCAGTTGTGGAGATAAGGGAACATCTCAGAGAACGTCAGTGTGAAGAGTGACATTCTTTCTCACCTGGAAAACAGCCAGCCACTAAATCATGATAATTATTAGCTTGGAAGCAAAACGCCTGTTGGAGGATTTATCAACAGTTACAAAAAAGCCAGCAATCTTATTTTATTTTTTAGAAGATTTTAATTTATTTATTTGAGACAGGGAGAGTGAGAGAGGGAACACAAGCAGGGGGAGTGGGAGAGGGAGAAGCAGACTCTCCGCTGAGCAGGGAGCCCGAGACAGGGGCTCCATCCCAGGACCCTGGGATCACGACCTGATCCAAAGGCAGACGCTTACCCACTGAGCCACCCAGGCGCCCCCAAAAGCCAGCAATTTTAAATACTGATTGTAAAACATGTTCATATGCCTTTTCCAAGTAGAATTTTTTTCTCAGACCTATATTCCTACACTGCAGTGACTCTAGGACAAGATTTCACAACCTCAGTACAGCTGACGTTTTGAATGGGGACATTGTGCGCAGGGGACTGCCTCCTGCCTTGCAGGATGGTTAGCGGCATCCCCGGCCTCTACCACTAGATGTCAGGAGCACCTCCCCTAGTAGTGACAACCCGAAAATGTCTCCAGACGTTGCCTAAAGCTCCCGGGAAACAAAATTGTTCCCAGCTGAGAAGCGTTGCTCCGGAAAATCATGTAAGCTCTCTGGGGCTTCTGGAACTTATAACAGAAGATGAAAAAGTAAAGGTCAGTCATCGCAGTAGAATCGGACAAGACTAAAGGATCAATTATACTTGTAAAATTGAATAGCTACTTATATTAAAAAAAATCCAGATTCAATACCCACCCATATTGAAAAATAAATTTCTTTTTTTAAATTTTATTTATTTATTTGAGAGAGAGAGAGAGCACAAGAGCAGGGTGAGGAGCAGAGGGAGAAGCAGGCTTCCCGCGGAGCAGGGAGCCCGACCCAGGGCTCAGTCCCAGGACCCTGGGATCATGACCTGAGCCGAAGGCAGACGCTTAATGACTGAGCCACCCAGGCACCCCGAAAAATAAATTTCAAATGGTCCAGAGTTCTAAATGAAAAGCATTGCGAAAATATTGGAAAATATATTTATGTAAACTTGGGATAAAGAAAATTTGTCTTGGAAAAAATCAGAAAACCTAGAAGCCCAAAACAAAGGCCTCAAGAGACTTAACTCTGTAACATGTTAACATTCCTGTAAGATGAACAAGGAACTAAAGAAAAGTACCATAATCAAAATTTTAAAAGAGGAAAAAGAGAAAATATGTGTAATACATGTAACAAACTAAAGATCGATATTCATAAAAAAATGAAAAGCCCAACAAATCATTTTAAAAATGTAGAGAAAATAGGCTAATAATTTGAAAGAGCAATTCATAAAGAAAAATCAAGGAGCCAGAGCACAGGAAAATTTTCCAAGTTCGTTATAACTCAGTAGAACACAAACAAAAATTACCATATCATCTTGATCTCATCAGACTGGCAACATTAAAAAGATTTATAAAATGCAGAAGCGATGAAGGAGGATGTGGAGAAACAATCATGCTCATGCCCTATTAGCAGAACTTACCCTGGGTCAATCTTTTGGGGACAATTTCACGGTAGCTCTGAAGATGTCGAAACTGTATAACCTTTGATCTAATATTCCCCATCTTAAATCTACCCTATAAAAATACTCTCATATGTGCACACAATATGTAGATATGAGGGTATGGTATTGTTTGTAATAAATAAATATTGCAAACAGAAGAAAGTTAGCCATCAGTAAAGAATGGTTGGTGCATTGTTATATCTTGGTACGTACAACGTTGTTTTTTGCAGTAGTGAAATCGAATGAGACAAATGTAAGAAAGAGAGAGAGCGCACCTGCAAGCAAGGGTGGGGAGAGGGGGAGAGAGAGAGAATCCTAAGCAGGCTCTGGGCTGGGCTGAGTGTGGAGCTCCACACAGGGCTTGATCCCATGACCCTGAGATCATGACCTGGGCTGAAACCAAGAGTGGGTACCTTAACCCACTGAGCCACCCACGTGCCCCTGACAGAAAGTTTCAAATCTATAAAGAAATATGAAAGCATACACATATTTATATAAATAAATTTATTTATTCATGTCTACAAAGTTACATGCATTTGACTGTGAATGTATAATTACACGTATATGTAAACATGTAAAAAGTATCTTGAAGGTTACGCATTAACACGTTAACTCCAGGAAGAAAAGTAGGATGTACATCTCATTCTATGTGCTTCATAGTGTTTTGAAGTTTTACCACAAATATGCAGTTTGCATATTATATAATTCTGAAATAAAAGCCAGGACGTTGAACTCCATGATGTCAGAAGTCTGTGATTTCAGCTCTAACAAATTAGGGCTCAATTAATCTTGGGTTAGAAATAAATCTGGAAACTTAAGCCACCAAGCTTGCGTCTATATCATGGGATCCTTCAAGAAGGAAAAAAAAAAAAACACACACAGGGAAAGAAAGTACTATGCCTTAAGCACCCACATGTGCTTACCCCATCTGTATGCATTTTCCCATTTATCGTGGTGGTGTCACAGTTCTTTGAGGCACTGAGAGGTGAAGGGGCTCGACAAAGATCACTGGGCCAGGAAGGGACAGGCTCAGGAGTCAGACGTGGACCAGTCTGCAAGGGATATGACCACAGCTCTCCACACTGGATGACTCCTAGTTTCTCTGGTTGATGGAGAAACTGGTTTATCTTCTAAACATCAAGTCAGCCGGCAGGAGGCCACGGTGAGGAGCAGCCAGCCAGCATCACAGCTTCCATGACCCGCACGAAGCAACCTTGCTGAGGCGTGCTTGATGCTCCCTCTTCATACCCACCTCACCCACACGGCAGGCTGGGAAGAAGGTGCCGTTCCTGTTCATGTGTTACAAGACGGGGGACACCTGGGTGGCACAGAGAGTTGAGTGTCTCACTCTTGATTTCGGCTCAGGTCATGATATCCGGGTCATGAGATCGATCCCCGAGTCGGGCTCCGCGCTGGGCGTGGAATCTGCTTGAGAGTCTCTCTCTCCCTCGGCCCCTCCCCTTGTGCTCTCTCTCTTAAAAAAAGAAGAAAAAGTTACAAGGGATGACACTGAGGCTCAGCAAGGGTAAGAAAGTTGCAGAGAGTCACACATACAGTAAATGTAGGACATGCCAGCCTCCAACCCCACCCACAAAGATCAGCCATTAGATAACTACCCACAAATAAAACCAGCTTCAGGAGAGTTCTGGAGTCCACCGAAGGAAACTCAGCAACGCAGTGTAACAAATAACCTGAGAATAACCACACCCAAGGATAAAGGAAGACAGCCTCATTTTGCCTGCATCACTCCAGCCCCTGAGCCAGCGTTGCCCCGGGTCAGGAGGGAGCTCCCCAGCTGAGAGAATGCCCCTTGCTGAGAAAGGAAGAAGGAGGTAAGTGGGGAGCTTCCCCAGCCTTTCAGGGCACCACATCAAAGGCCTGCTTGGGTTTCACCCCACCCATTTGGCAAAGCTGGGATATTTAGAGACAGCTAGGAACGAAGAAGAAAACAGGGGCCACCAATAACAGCCACACAGCAGGGGCCACCACAGTTCCCAGGGACCTGCTCTGCAGACCAACCCAGCAACTTTTCCCACTCGAGAGACCAGTGGCCAGGGGCGCCTGGGGACTCAGTTGGTGAAGCGTCTGCCTTGGGCTCAGGTCATGATCCCGGGGTCCTGGGATCGAGCCCTGTGTTGGGCTCCCTGCTCAGCGGGGAGCCTGCTTCTCCCTCTTCCTCTGCCCTCCCCCTGCTCCTGCTCTCTCCCTCCCCCTCAAATAAATAAAAATTTAAAAGAAAGAAACAAACAAATAAACCAGTGGCCAGCAGAGCCCACCACAGACCCCTGCAGATTTCACCAGGTTTGCTCCATAGGTATTTACATCCCTTGATACAAGCCTCCTGAGTCCCTGTTCCCCTCCGCCACCCCCACCCCCCGCCTCTGCTGCATCTGCATCTCAGATACTGCAGCTGCATGAGTGCAAGACACCAGATTAGACTCCCATGGCTGACTCTTACTGCCAGGCACACGCTCAGGGCTAGTCCCTCAGCTGTGTACTTGCACACCACCAGCATGACGCAGGTCACTGACCTCCACCGCCATGTGCATGGCCAAGGGGAGACTGCAGTCATGGGGGCACACGCTGAAGGCCAAGGCCCCCACAGCTGCCAGTGAGCCCACAGCGCCCACCTACCCCCACCACTATGTGTGTGTCTGCAGTTGGCCCCTGCAACTGGCACCTACAGCCAAGTACGTGCATAACACCAGCTCCAGCCACCACTGCTGCCTACCTGATCCCTAGCCACTGGACCCACTGAGGACCCCAACAGCCCTTGCCTCCACCGCACACCCCACAGCCCTCACCAAGGACCACACAGCTGTCGATGAGATGGACCTCAGCAGCCTGAGCCAAAAAGACATCACTCCCTGCTGGAGCTTCTACTGACACCTATCCGCACACTTAGCACCCTGCGCCATTAGACATAACATCACAGCATGCTGCAGCATGCTCCTGCCCACGGGCAAAAGGTTTCCATCACCAAAATCGGCTCATAAAGTCTGAACAAGGTGACTGCACCTTCAAATGAACAGACACCTGTACAAGGCTACAGTGATCATGAAGAATGAGGGAAACACGGCTCCTGCAAAGGCATAAGGCACACCTCCAGAACTGGCCCCAAAGAAATAGAGATCCAAGAATTGTCTGACAAAGAGTTCAAAATAATTCTTCTAAAGATACTCAGAGGGCTAAAAGAGAACACAGGTAACAATTTAATGGTATCAGGAAAACCATACAAGAACACAATGGAAAGTTCAGCAAAGACATAGAAAATATAAAAAAAAAACAAACAGAAATTTGGGGGCTAAAGAATACAATGGCTGAACTGAAGAATTCAGAAGAGAATTTGAACAAAGACTTAAATAAAAGAACAAAGCAGTGAGCTTGCAAACAGATCAAGTGAAATTATCCAATCGGAAGAGCAAAAGCTAAAACAACCACATCAACAAAAAAGAATAAAAAGGAATGAAGAAAGCTTATGGGACTGATAGAAACAGCATATGTGCCACTGGAGTCCGGGAAGGAGAAGGGAAGGAGCAGAATGCTTATTTAAAGAAATACTGGTGGAGAATTTCCCAAAGCCAGGGAGAGAGGTGGATATCCAGGTTCACGAAGCTCAGAGGTCACTCCAAAATTTCAAGTCAGAATGATCTTCCCCAAGATACATTGTAATAAAACTGTCTAAAATTAGAGAAAAAAGAGAATTTTAAAAACAGCAAGAGGAAAACAATTCTGATATAAAGGAACCCCCACAATGTTGTCAGCGGAGGTCTTAGCAGGGACTTTGCGGCCCAAGAGAGAGTGGGATGAGATATTCAAAGCGCTTAGAAAAGATGCTGCCAACCAAGAATACTTTCTCAGCAAAGTCGTCCTTCAGACAGACAAAAGCTGAGGGATAGCGGCATCATTGATTTTCATTATTTATTTGACAGAGAGAGAGACACAGCGAAAGAGGGAACACAAGCAGGGGGAGTGGGAGAGGGAGAAGCAGGCTTCCTGCTGAGCAGGGAGCCCGATGCGGGGCTTGATCCCAGGACCCCGGGATCATGACCTTGAGCCGAAGGTAGACGCTTAATGACTGAGCCCCCCAGGCACCCCAGCGAAATGACTTTTATAATCCCAGCCGCTCTTCTTCTTGGGTTCTTCTGTTGATATTGTTAGAGTGTCTATCATTACATATCCTCTGTGTTGCCATATATAAAACATAGCTTTAGAATGTGTTCATCCAAGCAGAAGGGATGGTGCTGGCAGAACAGACAAAATCTGCTTACAAGTAGTTACCTGTCAAAGGGAAAACCTAACACGTCAGTGAATGTTCAAGGTAAATGTTCGTATGTTCTGAAAGTTAAAAATGGGATCCTGCTTTGAATTATAAAAAAGAAAAAAAAAAGGTGAGGGAAAATTTTTTTAGGGTATGACTATTTGGTTTTAGAAGTTAACCCACATTGAGGTACCTGGGTGGCTCAGTTGGTTGAGTGTCCCACTCTGTTTCGGCTCAGGTCATGATCTCAGGGTCGTGAGATCGAGACCCGCCTAGAGCTCCAAGATCAGTGGGGAGTCTGCTTGAGATTCTCTCCCCCTCTGCTTCGCTACCCACTCTCTCTCTCTCTCAAATAAATTAATTAATTAAAAAAAAAAAGAAATGAACCCGTTTTAGGCTACAGCTTCTTTCAACCCAGCTACCGTGGTATCGTGCAATTGTTATTTTAAAACCCTGTAGTTTTCCTTACGCCTAACATACACCTAAGTACATTCTGTTGTCTTATTTTGCAATCATGTTTTTTTTTTTAAGATTTTATTTATTTATTTGAGACAGAGTGAGCACATGAGCTGGGGGGAGGGGCAGAGGGAGAAGCAGGCTCCTGGCTGAGCAGGGAGCCTGACATGGGGCTCGATCCCAGGACCCTGAGATCATGACCTGAGCCGAAGGCAGATGCCCAACTGACTGAGCCATTCAGGTGCCCCATAATCATGTTTTAAATATTTTCTCCAAACCCTACATTTTAAAATTTAACTACACTTTATTTTAGAATTTAATACCTTTATTTTAACATAAAACAATTTCTATTTTCTTTTAAAAAAAGAAGAAGAAGAAGCATCTTGTGTTGATTGATAGAGCTGAGAGGTATTGATTGGTCTCAAAATGAGAGTCCTATATTTTCAGGCACGTCTGACAAGCTGGAAGGGTAAACCAAAAGGCCATTTGCCTGGAGGCCTGGGGTGTCCTTCGAGATACCTCTTGGTGAGAAAGGAAGGGGAGGCCCAAGTCTGAGTCAGCCCAGAAGTTCCAGTCATTTGATGGCAGAGGGAGTCTTCCCAGAGCACCGACTGGGACTTTGGTTAGATTCCGGGGCTCAGGCCCCACTGGACTCTGGGCTTCAGCTTACACAACCTGAAGGAACCGTTTTAACACAACTCAGTTCAGCGTTAGGAGAGTATAATACCAAGTCGAGAGCCCTTTCACTCACAACTCAAACAGAAAAGAGGACTTCTGTCCCAGCTTGAGGGGCTTTTTCATTTTGCTTTTTTTTCTCACTCTTGTGTTACTGTTTGTTTTCTGTTTGGGGGTTTTTGTCCTATTTTTGTTTTTTGGTTTTTTTGGGGTTTTTTTTTAAGATTTTATTTACTTATTTGAGAGACAGAGAGATAGGGAGAGAGAGAAGTGTTTTGTTTGTTTTAACAGTTTCCTTTTGTGTAGTTTTTACACACAGTACAACTTTGAGTAAGGCTACATGTTGATTATTCACTTTGTTCCTAGAAAGCTTTTCTTTAACTTCTGTCCTATTAGACCTGTTGCTTTTATGTAATTTTGATATTGAATTGATTTATACATAATGTACATCAGGGGGAGACCCATTTTCTTGGTTTCAAGATATCAGGGTCTTTCAGATCCTCCGTCTTTAGGTATGGACACGACAAAAAGCCATTTTAAGAGATGACAGAGTTCCATGATAGAAACCTCTACAGATAAATCTCTGGAGAGAAACACTTCCAAGTTGGAGGTCACGTTCGTTGGCACATCTGAACCCCCATCTCTGTTTATAATGTTTCTGATGCTTCCCATGGCTTGAGAGTTGCTAAGGTGGTTAAAATTCTGGAGTGTGGATGAACTGAACTTATGTCAGTTTGTTCAAATGTAGCTCCTTGAGCTGGACTTAGAATGTCACTTTCTGGCTTCCAAAATGACAGTTGTGAGCTATAAAGTCACCCAAGAATTTGAACCAGTCACCCAAGCCAATTGAACTGTATTTTCTCTGCATTATGCTTGCACCCAAGGAGGGCACAGCTCATAAAGGCTGAAAACCAAACCACCCAAAACATGGGATCCTTTCTGAACTGATCAGTTTAATTGGCATCGATTCTTTTATTAATAAATCTGTACAATATTCACAAGTTTATTAATCCAATGTGGGAGTTGATCTTACCTGAATGTATTAGAGCAAATGTGAGTAGATTATGTTTCCCAGATTTATAATGAAATTACTGAGAATAATTGTGAATCTCAAATCCAGGAGAGACGTTTTAAAGAGACAATTCCCAGAGATTGATGTCATTTCTTCTGATGGTTTACGTGGTTTTGTCCTCGAATGGGGAAGAGGACACTGAAATGTTACATTTTTTTCCATGTGGTAATAATACTAACCAACGAATTAAAACACCTGAATTTTTAGGATTGGCGTTGCCACAATCTACCCAGGTAATACTGGGCACGTCTTCACATTTCTAAAAACGAAAGAACCGAATGTGATTTCCTGGTTTTTTCTAGCTATCTGACTTTTAAAACCTAAAATGTCGGTGGTGGGAGCCAAGGTTCCTTTTGAAAGTCTCACTTCGCAGACCGTCAGAGTGAGCTCAGCCGGTACTAAGGACATGGGGCTCTCTGCAGTGTTAGACAGACGTCCCTGCTCTTCTGAACTAGGTCAGAGGGCCCCTCCTTAGCAAGCAGCAGATCAATGTGGCGGGAATGTTGAGATCAGTCCAGATTAAGAGCTTCAGGCTTTCCTCATTACACCTCTGCAGCTTAGCAGAGGTGAGGCTGAGACCGTGGGCAGTACCTTCTCACAGACTCACCTGTCCTGTTCCAGCTTCGGTTCCTTCACCAACCACATTCCAGACGTCTCTAAGTTAGTGTGGTTGCTGTTAGCTCAGTTCTGAAGAGCTGATGTAAAAGCAAAGAAATATAATACTTCAAAGAATGCTTTTTTGTCTTGTCTTAAAATGACAAGAAGTCTATCCTCCTGGCCTGCTTAAACAATAGTAGGGTAAGGAAGTGCTCACATTGCCACACAGTTGACCCAATTGGGACATTTCGTTTGTGAAAATAACTAGGCTGCAACTCACTTTAGTTACTGCAGATAATTTAATTGCCAGGTATTTGTCTCATTAATCTCTTGGCATTAGCTGGTGATTATAACCCAAAATAAAACTTTTTGCATGTGTCTGTTTAGTTGAGGGACATAGAAATGGCCTAAATGTGGAAGATTTGTTTTCTTCCAATCAATGATCTCACCCATCGCTAAAAAGAGAAAATGTCCTATCATTTCTTGACATGTTAAAGAAAACTACTCATCAGTACACTGATCTGCAATAAAAGGACTGATCGGGGTGGGGGGGGCACTTGGGTGGCTCAGTGGGTGAAGCACCTGCCTTGGGCTCAGGTCATGATCCTGGGGTCCTGGGATCGAACCCTGCATTGAGCTCTCTGCTCAGGGGGGATCCTGCTTCTCCCTCTCCCTCTGTGTGCTCTCCTACTTTTTGTCTCCCCGTCCTCAAATAAATCAGTACAATCTTAAAAAAAAAAAAGGACTGATCATTGAAGCCTTGGAATGTGGCTATAGAAGCTTACAATATTTGCTGCAGACTCGGTATCTTTCCACCCTCCAAAGAAAGACAAAAACTAGGAAAAAAAGAAAAAAGATCTTCCCTGTGGTTCCTATTTCCTGATGATGAAGAACAGGGGTTTTATGGGCTGTATCATATGCACCTAACTGCAGGTGGCATCAAAGAAAGTTCTACACAGCCAGGAGTTGAGGGTTGGTGACTGTGAGTTCTGGGAGGACTGGGAGGGGCCTAGTGGCACCGAGACATCCTGCACCACGTTTCCATTCTGCTTCGAGCTCTTTTCTTCCTGTCAACCAAGATTGTTGAATTTGTTTCTGAATTTAGGGGAGGAATCCTGGACGGAACATATAGGAAACAGCTTTTAAAGCTGTAGATCCTTCTGACATTAGGATTAGTGGTGATACTGCCAGAAAAAAAAATAAATGCTGATGTTGGATCTTGCCAAAAATCTTGTCAAGAGTGTGGATTGTCTCACACAGAACGGAGATGTGGCTTCTGATTCTGGTGGCGTATTTGTTCCAAAGAAGTGTGAATTCAGGATGTATGCCAACTAAAGCCGTGGATCCAGAAGCTTTCATGAATATTGTAAGTTGGGATTTTTCTGTGTTTGGGGGGAAATGAATTCGTTCACATGCTAACTTGTGCATCTGTGTATTATCTGCATTATATATTATATTTCTATGTGGTGGTGATTTTTGCTAGCAGAGCATAGTTATAATTAAGCAGGTTGTACTGGGAAGAATGCTAACGTGGGTATGTGTCAACCTTCGTCCTCCTTGAACAAATTCAGTAAACTCAGGTGAATGACTTAATCCCTTTGCCCCAAGCGCAAGGTAATCTTTCTTGGATTCTTGGGTTCGTTCTACGAGCGGAGAAATCATCGCGGCATCTTGAGCCACACCCAGGCCCTTGGCAATTCCACTTTATCTGTGATTTTTATTCCTTTTCTACTTGCTCAGTCCTCCCTTCCTACTGTCAGGACGCCGGCTTCTAGTAGCATCTGCCCTCCATACCCTCTTTTGGACTGGGACCTCAGTCGACTGGCCTTGCTAAAAGCTAGAGGGCCTCATGTACGTAAGGCTCATGAACGACGTGACCTCTTTTTAGGTATCCCAGAGTGCTGGGCTTACTTTCAAGTTCTGGGTTGAGTTTAGGAATGCCCACCATATAGTTATACTTACCCCTTGGCAGACACGGTGATCAAAAGCTGTCAAGGTACGGCCCGGTCAGTGGATGGTATCATCCCCATTTTTCAAATCAAGGACCTGAGAATAAGGGGCTATAAGCAACTTAAGTTAGGCCACGCCACTGGCAGGTAGCAGAGCCGCAATTTAGAGCCGGGCCTGCCTGGACACAAAGCTCATAATTGTAACCAACGTGCAATCAACCCTCCCAGGTGAGGAGAGGCTCCCGCCAGCTCACTGGCCCTGGGAAGATCCCACACACATTCCTCTGAGTTATTGCATGGAGGCAATGTCTTCAGCTATAGGCAGAGCCGGTCTCCCCGAACCTCACCTACTGGGTGTGCCCAGCACTGGGCGCTGTTGGGTCTTCAGGAGCCCTAATACCAAAACCCATTAAATCAGACTCTGCCATTGAGTGTTTATGCCTGGAGAAGCAAAGTAAAATAGGAAATCCATATAATTACTGGGATACATTCGATGAAATAGAATACGAGTGGTTCAGAGCCTGAATGGGTTTGATTCTGTAGATGGATTTCTATGGATGTAATCTATCCTATATTTTGGGATACAACTGGCTTCTTGCTTGTTTCTTTCTAGCTAGTGTTAATTGAGCACCTAACAGGCCTTTGATACTGCGCTAGTCAGTGAGATTCCAGAGAGATCTACGAATGCCAAAAGACCCCAGTTCATGGAACTTAGGATCCAACAGGGAAAATAGACCCCCAGTTACTAATTACAAGAGCAGTGAAATCGAGGAAGAAAATGTAGATGAGGGGGACGTAATCCAGGGAATTCAGGAAAGTTTTTCTGGAAAAAGATCTCTTAAGCTGAAGTCTGCAAATAAATAGGAGTTACTTGAGAAGGTGAGGGTGATTTTTA
The DNA here is from genome assembly GCF_002201575.2 of Neomonachus schauinslandi. Classification (NCBI taxonomy): domain Eukaryota; kingdom Metazoa; phylum Chordata; class Mammalia; order Carnivora; family Phocidae; genus Neomonachus; species Neomonachus schauinslandi. Next base: position 76,876,467 of record NC_058408.1, read on the forward strand.
ATTCTAGTAGTCACTGATGCTCATTGAATGCCTACTACATTCCAGGTAACCTAGTGAGTATTATATATGTGCACTGTCTCTTCACATTCCTTGCCAGAACCCCATGGAGTAAAGACTATTGCTATACCTGACTTGCAGATGAGTAAGTTGAGGAACAGGGACAGGTTAACTATTTTCCCAAGATCACATAGCTAGTTTGTGTTAGAACCAGGATTAAAACTCAAGCAGGGAGACCTCAGGGCCTTTCTCTTAACTACTATGCCCCTTTTCCCTTGCACTACACCAGGCATTTCACCCCTGGCTTTCTCCTCTCTTGGTCCTGTTAAAGCTGCGAGAAATGATTCCTTTCTCGGGGTGATGAGGGTGGGTGGGAATAGGGAGGTTACTGAAGAGATTTCTGAAGCTTCGTATTTTACAAAGAGTTTCCACATGTAATGACTGGGTAGAGTAGAGGTCCTTAAACAGGGATCCATATATAGGCAACCAGGAATCGGGAACCCCTGAGAGTAAATAGAAAAAATGTGTCTGTGTGTCCATGTGCATATTCATTTTTATAGTTCTCCTCAAATTCCCTGAGGGATCCCTGACCGAAAAATGTTAAGAGCTACTGCTCTTGAATCTATGATTCTCAGAGATGAAAAGAATTGTAGGGAACGCGTTGTCTAAAGGTTCTCATAAGCTGTCCTAGGAAGAACGCCTCAATGGGTGCATTATAATTACCTGGTCCCTAACCTGAAGTGAGCCCAGGAATCTGTAGGTTTAAGTGCCCCCAGATAATTTTGGCATGCACACAGGCTTTGGAATCAGTCTTCTGGTCTAGTGGTTTTTAAACATTACAGTGAATCAGAATTTCCAAAGGAGCTTATTAAAACACAAATTGCTGGGCCCCATCCTCAGAGTTCCCAATTCAATCAGTTTGGGTGGAAACTGATCATTTGTATCTCTAGCAAGGGCCCAAGTGATGCTGAGCCTTTTGGTCAAGGGCCCACACTTTGAGAACCATTGTTCTAGTCCAGTCTCTACATTAAAGGCAAAGAAAGTGAGTACTAGAGAGGGCTGGCTAGTTTTTCTAAGATAACATGAGTAACGAGGGAAAAGATGGGACCCCTTTCTATATCTTCCAGAGTCAAGGAAGCTACTTGTTACTTTTGGATCACTGAGACTATAGCCATACAGAACTGAACTCAAAAGACACTACCTTTTCCTTAGAGCGAAATCATCCAACATCAAGGCTACCCTTGTGAGGAGTATGAAGTTGTGACAGAAGATGGGTACATCCTTTCAGTTAACAGAATTCCTCAAGGCCCAGTGCAACTTAAGAAGACAGGTATGGTTCACCCCCATGCCGCCCCAACATGGCAGCCTTCTCTATAGTAATGATTTCCTTGTGGTTTGTGTGTGTACAGGGGAGTCTGGGTTCTTGTTATAGACTGGGGCCCATTGTTTGAGCCAAAGATAGCTTCACTCCCCCATCCTCCCCATCAACACCACCCCATTTATCCCAAATATCCTGAATGATTTCAAAGAAATGTAACGTTTGCTTTAAAACAAAAAAAGACCTTCAAGAAAGGTCCATTTCTTGACCCTTTCTAGCACTTAACCCATTCCCCAAACCCCTCTTATATAGATATTCTAGAATATCCACTGATGGTCTCTTGAACAGACCATATCAACCCCTACTCATGAAGAATGCAAACTCCAACATGGCACCCGGCGCCCACCCCTGTGTACTCTGTATTCCCCATCCAAATAGCACTTTAAGTATTTGAGATGTTGCTCAGCTTTTCACTGAAGTTTTTTAAGCATCAGGCAATAGATGTACATTTTTAATTTTCTGATACATTTCTTCAATTCATATAGTCCCATTTTTTGTATATGGGATTTTCAGCTATTGCTGGTTTTTAAAAAATATTCACATTCATTACCAATGAAAGTGTTCTGTATTCCTTTGAATACTCTAGCTCTACATTTATAGCAGCAACTACAGTATTTGTCATGAGTACAGATAACACAATTTCATACTATGTTCTTTCTAAAAGCCAGCTCTGATGGCTTGTGCTTTATTTGCATTAGTTTCTCTTAACTTCCACAATAATCTGAAGAAACTGCCACTCACAGAGGTTAAGTAACTTTGTCCAGAAGGTCTCTGCTAGCACTTGCTAGAATACTGTAAAACCCGCAGTCAAATCAAGACCTGTCTGCCACTCTAGCCCATATTCTCAACTAGGACCAGAGACTGCCGGGCAAACGCTATCATCTTTGGCATAAACAAGCTTCAGGGCTCTGTTTTATTCCAGTTTACACGTGTGCAGCTTTTTGAAAACCAGCTTTTTTTTTTTATATCAGCTGCATAGCTGTGCCTTCTGTATGTCCAGCATGTTCCAACCTCAGTGCGTTTGAAGCAGCCCCTTGCCACCTAGTAGAGTCCGGCCCCTTATCCTGCTACATTCCCTACAGCACTTACCACCTGGCAGGATAGATAATTTGCTGGTTTATTATCTGTCTCCCCCAACCAGAATGTAAACTCACTGGAAGCTGGGACTTGATTTTGTTGCAGGCTATACAGCCAGTGCCTAAAAAAACGCCACGCACATTCTAGGTGCCAATAAATATGTGTGGAATGAACGAATGAACGAACAAATGAACGAATGAATGAATTTTATACAAATAAACAGAGAGTCTGGAGATGCAGAGAGAACTTTTCAGTGAGCCCCACAAATCCTAGGAGGTAAGCAAGGCACAGCTCTCCCAAGCAATCGAATGACTGTGGTGGTGCCTGAGCTCACAGGTCACCTGCACCCCTATTCATGGATGGAGTTTCTATTCTCACATCCTGTTTACTTACACTGTTCACTTACCGCCCCAGAGTTTGGTAGATCAAGGTATCCATCCATCTGCCCTTTTGGTCCAGTTGGTGCAGAATACTCCCCTCTAGTGGCCAGTGTTGTTCCTGCAGCTCCTGTTGGCCTCTTCAAGGACCCAGTAGGTTGGGTTGTATCCTGATCCCCTTCTCTATAAAGAAGGATGTTCTCTTCTATCATCACAATACATTCAGCAAGAGTAGAAATTAACATTGATTGATATTAGTATCTACTGCACATCCCATATTCAAATGTTTTCAGTTATACCAGTCCTTTGTGTTTGCTTTTCTTCCTGGTCAGTAGTCTCATCCACGGTCATATGCCACATTTAGTCTTCATGACTTTTTGTCTCCTTTATGAACTGAAACAATTTCTCAAGTTTTGTCTCTTTTGACCTCTACATTTTTAAAGAGTTTTTGGGCAGTTATTTTATAGAACGCTCTTCAGTTTGGTTTGTCCGATGTTTCTTCATGATGTGATTCAGGTTATACATTTTGGTCCGAATACGGCAGAAGTGAAGTTGTGTCCTCAGCATGTCACATCATGAAGCACGTGATAATGGCTTATTCCAATATTGGTGATATTCACTTTATTTAAAAAAATTCTTTTCATCTCAGCTTTATGGATATATAATTGGCAAATAAAATAGCATATATTTAAAGTGTACAATGTGCGGCACCTGGATGGCTCAGTTGGTTAAGTGTCTGACTCTTGATTTCATCTCCGGTCATGATCTCAGGGTCATGAGCGATCATGGGTCCCTGAGACCCTCACCTGAGATCACGACCTGAGCCGCAATCAAGAGTCAGATGCTTAACCAACTGAGCCACCCAGGCGCCCCTAGACTCACTCATTCTTAATTTATTCACTGGGATACGATTTATAGCTATCATTATTTATTTTGAGTCTCAAATTTTCCCATATTTGGTCAGTGGGAGCTCCTTCAAGCTGGCTTGTGAATCTTTTTGACATGAAGGGCCCGTAATCATTAAACCATTATACATTATGGTATAAATATATATATATGCATTATATATACATTTAAAATTATGTAATATTTAATTATATTTATAATCACATAATTACCTTAATAATTAGACTATACTATGTCCTGGGCACTTCCAATATTCTCAGTGGTGCCCAGACACACTGAGTGAGAGTAAGAACTACAGGAAGACAACAATGGAAGCCAAACTCTACTGATTCTTTCTCTATGCCAGGTGTTGTCGCATCTGTTCCCTGTGCACTATTTTATTTAGTTGTAACAAAAATCCTGTTTTTCTGATGAGGAAATCAAGACACAGACAGGTTAAGTGGCCAACTAATATAACTGATCTAACAAGCAGCTAAATCAAAATTTGAACACGGGTCTGTTGAACTTGAAAGTGCTTGCACACTAGAGGGTAACAAGGAAGGTGGAGAACATGTCTCATGGCTGAAATTCTCTTGCACGTAGGTCCGAGGCCAGTGGTGTTACTGCAGCATGGCCTGAATGGGGACGCCAGCCACTGGATCTTCAACCTGCCCAACAGCAGCCTGGGCTTCATTCTGGCAGACGCCGGTTTTGACGTGTGGCTGGGGAATAGCAGGGGGAACACCTGGTCTCGGAAACACAAGACCCTCTCCGTAGACCAAGATGAGTTCTGGGCTTTCAGGTATACTGAGTGGAGGCAGACACAGATGTCTTTGGGAGAACCCAGTAAAGAATATGGCTCCTAGCATTTGGATGATTTACTTTGGTTGGGTCATCAATATCCTACCAAGATAGACCCAATTGTTTTAATCCGGGGGAAGTAGAGGGAGGGACTGGGTTTCCCTAATAGAAGAATGGGTCTGGCTAATAGGGTGAGATGGTGGTTGGTGTCAGGTGGTTGAGAGAAGGTGTAGGTCCACGTCCTTGCAGATGCGTACCCTGGGACTAACTCCCCCCTGAGTAATGACAAGAACTGGCACCCCCAGAAAGAGATGAGATCAGACAACATTAGAGGTATCGGGGAAACTATTAAGCCTTAGGGACCATCAATTTGGCTAATACATATCTCAGGGTCTTACAAAAGATTTTTAATGTTTTTATGTAAATTACCTATTGGCATTCAACCTGCTCTTCATCCATGTCATCGGAGAAGGGCCCCTGCAGCATTTTTAATCCTTTCTGTACAAATGAATTTGCTCAGCCAGGTGTTGCTTTGCTAACTGTATAGCAGGACACCTTCACTAGGCGGTAGATCATGTGCTCAGTAAATATTCCTTAAAGATGATTATCGCTCTGTGATACTATCTGGAGAAACAGCAGGGTACAAATAGTGCAAATAGTCTGTGAGCCCAGAGGCTCCCATGTGTCACGGGTGGGAAACAAGTCCATCCTGAGGGACTCGAGGGGCACGGTCACAAGCTGGTGGGGCTGACGACTCGGGTGCTTGTTTGTAAACCCCAGGGGCTGCTTTCGTTGTTTCTGATTCTAATTTTTCATGTAACTTTGTCTTTTCCCCCCCCCCTTGTAGTTATGATGAGATGGCTAAGTTTGACCTTCCTGCAGTCATAAACTTTATTTTGCAGAAAACCGGCCAGGAAAAGATCTATTATGTCGGCTATTCACAGGGCACCACCATGGGTAGGTTCGATGGGAGCAGGTTTGTACAGTCAGGGATGTGGGCATATGGCGCACAGAGGTGCCTGGGGTCCGGCACCCGACCTTCTCTCAGCTCTGGCCCTGACCTCTTCGGTGACTCTGAGGGCTATGGAAGTCGGGGACGAAAGTAGCAGAAGGAGCAAGGGCTCTGGAAGCAGACAGATGTGGGATTAGATCACATCTGGCTCTACCACCTCCTAGGTGAATGTCTTTGAGTGAATTGTCCAACCCCTGTGGTCTCAGTTTCCTTGTCTACAAAATGAAGATAGTAACTCCTTCGTAGGGGAGTTAGAGGTGTTCGAACTATTCAGGGACAATGTGGATCAGCTCTGTGAAGGCAGGGGTTTCGTCTAAGACACAAGTCTAAGAGAAGTTTCTGGCACAGAGTGTGCACTCAAATAAATAAACATAAACAGTAAGCATGGTGGTCACATTACAGACAGGATGGCTGGCAGATTTCATTCAAGTCTTGTTCCTTCCCTTCTAAGGCCAATGTCTGGAATTTCGTGCTGTTGTCCTTTTGCTTTTGGTGAATTTATAAGAAACCTTAACTCACGGCCCCTGTAGGATACAGGTCATCAATGGGGAGAACGGGAGTGGAGGCTATGTCCTCTGGCTCTCTCTCAGACCAAAGGCAGTAGGAAAAGTGTTTGGCTTAGACCAGGACAAGGAAGGGCGCAGTGTATGTCATGGGGAGAAGGTTCTCCCTGGGAAGGCTGAGAGCACTCTTTACCTTCACCCTGAGCCAAACCCATAGGGGAAGGCCAGGGTATGGGATGCTGAGGAGACAGGTGAGCACACCCCCCTGGAACTCAGGGCAGGAGTTCAGTGGGCTTATTTTTATTTGGTGCTTTCTGGCGAATGAAAAGAGTCTGACTTTCACATTTTCCTCTCTGGATTTTCCAACAACATTAAATGGCTCTGGGGATGCCACGTCTCACCACACACTTGACAGAAAGCAAGCTAAGGTGTTAATCCCCCGCTCTTGCTCTAATGGCTAGAGGCCTCTGAGAGTTTCTTTGCTCTACACTCAAATTGTCCAGCTTGACATTAAGATAAAGGTGCTGATGATGAAGCCAAATGCCATTTCGAGAAGCAAAAGGGGGCAAAAAAGCATGGGATTCTTCTAGCTGTCAACCATGGAGCTCTTTAGATGGAGAACCTGTACTAACTTTGCATAAAGAGAAAGTATCGCTGGGAGAAGTTAGTGAGAGTTCTCAAACTTGACATTTGAGAGGAGTTCTAATAGGGTCACAATCCAGTTGGAATAGAGTTTAATGGAGTTCCCACCCAATCCTACTGATGGTACACCTGGGAGAGCAAGAGGAACAAGTCACTCTTGGGCCTGCCTTTGCATGGGGCCAGCAAGCTTAATCATGTGGAGGGAAAAGTTGAGAAGGATGCATTCTTCATGAATACTCACTCACCCCCAGGAACCGGGGTGGGTTGGGGGGAGGGAGTCACGTGATACTAGTCTTCTTCTGCCCCGCTCCCCTCCCACTCAAGCTGCAGATATCAGCCAAGCTAGGGAGTGCAGAGATGTAGAGTATTTCAAATACAGTGACCACGCCCTGGCTTTAAATGATAGCCTTTTTTCTCGCCAAGGCTCCACAGGAATGGTCCCTACCTGGTGATAATTCAGAGACTTTCATAGGCTTAGAAACTGGGGCACAGACTGATTTAGCCAGGGCCCCAGACCTGATCTATGACAAAAGTAAGAGTTAGGATCCAGTTCAGTAGACAACTGGTTTTTGAGATCATGTTACAGTTTGGGTTCCAGAAAAGGTAGGAATCAATGAGACCGGCAGAAACCCTGCTATCCCAACACCCATTTTATTACAGAACCTGCTTGTTACTGATCAACAGGCAATTTCTCTAATTCTCAATTCTGTTCACTGTAAAGTAGAGATTTGTTAAAAACACCTCATAAGAGTCTGAGAATTCAATGAGATAAGAACAACAAAAGTGCCCTGAAAAGTGTCTGGCACATAGTTACTTCTCTGTATATATATTTTCTCAAAGTCCATACTATTGGACTCAATAGTTTAATTCAATAATGCAGTGAGAACCTACTAGCTGGAAAAGATATGCCAGGTGTTGGCTACTGGTGTTTTCCCCTTCAAGGAGCTTATATTTTCCCAGGACAGTTAAGACCCAATTACACATAGTTACTGAAATAACTTGATAAAAGTACAGTCAGCATCTATGGGTTCTGGGATAGGCAATATCCACACTGACATATCTCTTCTCTTGTAGGCTTTGTTGCTTTTTCCACCATGCCAGAACTGGCTCAGAAAATCAAAATGTATTTTGCTTTAGCACCCATAGCCACTATTAAACATACAAAAAGCCCTGGTGCCAAATTTCTGTTGCTGCCGGATATGATGATCAAGGTATGTGACTCCTCAGATAATTCTTTGTCTGCGTAGATGAGTCCTCCAATCCAATTTGCTAAGACATACAGACAGCCCCGACATACAATAGCTCGACTTCATGATCTTTTGACTTTATGAGGGTGCACAAGCGATACGCAATCAGTAGAAACCATACTTTGAATTTTAAATGTTGATCTTTTCCTGACCTAGTGATATTTGAGACAAACCTCTCTCGTGATGCTGGGCAGCAGCCAGAGCTCCCAGGTTTTGATTTACAATATTTTCAACTTATGATGGGCTCCATTATAAGTTTTGGAAGATCTGTATGCTTTTAAATTAGACTCACTTCTTTTCGACTCTGATGTAATGACTACGATTCCATGTCATATTTTTACAGGGACTGTTTGGCAGAAAAGAATTTCTGTACCAGACCAGATTCTTCAGACAGTTTGCTATTTACCTGTGTGGTCAGATGATTATCGATCAGATTTGTAGCAACTTCTTGTTTCTTATGGGAGGATTTAATACAAACAATATGAACATGGTAAGTGGGAGCCTAGTCAATTCTTAGTTTTCCAAAGCAAAGCGAGGAGTGAGTCTCACCTCCTGAGAGTGAGCTAATGCCAGGGGAGACTTATTCCATTTTCTTCAAACCATACTAACATGCAGAAAACACTTCAACACAGGCTGAGTCAAGGTTGACATAAGGGCATCGCTAGACATTGATGTCATAGATTTGGAGGCGGAGAAGAGTATGCACAACGATTTGGGGTTATACCCTTAGGATGACACCAGGGAAGGGAAGGAAGCAGGATTTGTTAGATTGAAAACATCAAGCTGTTATGCAGTCTCTGTGGGAATCTCAATTGATGTGAAGATGGGGAGACCCTTCTAAGCTGTCCTAAGTTACAGTGAGAGGGTAGGTCTTTATACTCGCAGCTCAACCTGTCACTTGCTACAGATGTCGCCAGGGGAGACGCTGGGCAGGGCAGCTGTCTGCACCTGGGGTGGCCCCCCAAGGAAGCCTGATAGTGGGGTGCTGTCTGCCAGCAGCACCTCTAGAAGCTGGAGGAATATATCTTTCACTTCTGAAGATTTTTTCCCTTTTTTCTTAACAATATGATTAATCGCTACCATTCGATACGCACTTACTATGTACCAGGCTAAGTGATTCCCTGTAACAATCCTATAAGACAGGTATGATCAATAGCCTCCTTTTACAGACTAGTGTCCTGAGATTTAAGGCATTCAATAACTCCCAAATCGACCTAAAAATTGAATGGCAGAGGTAGGATTTGAATACAGACCCAATTCTAGAGCCCTCATCCTTAATTATTCTGGTAAAGTTTTTTAAAAGAAGAAGTCAGATGTCTAAAGAGAAGCTCTTCTCAGATGAAAAATACAGGTGCCTGGGGATACACCTAGCGGCATTTTTTATTTATTACGTGTGTGTATATTACTGATTCGTGAATAATTGCTGATAACTTGATGATATTCCTATTTCTCAATCTGACACCCTGGAGACATGGTCTTGACAAGAGGCATGTTTTGTGAGTTTTCCATGCCCCACAAACCACTCGTGTTTTGTTACAGAGCCGAGCAAATGTGTATGTCGCTCACACTCTGGCCGGAACGTCTGTGCAAAATATCCTACACTGGAGCCAGGTAGGAATGCTAACTCTGTTGTCTTTGCCAAGGGTCTCTGTGTATTTTCTCTGGAGCAGTCAAAGGGTGTCCTTTTGACAGCCCAGGTGTTATTTCACATTTATTCCAAAATGGACAATGATCTTGGCAATGCTGTTTCGACCATGAATTTGATCCAGAACACTGAATCTTTTCAGGAGATGGTGGGGGGGAGGGTTGGCCCAAGGGATCGTTAGTGGACCTTAAGAGCGTGACTTCAGATGAAGCTGGAGATCACGTTTCCATTCTCCTTTTCGGCTTCTCCAGCACAATGGTCGAGTGGTAATAAAAATGCGAAGAAGGCAGGACCTAATTCACAGGAGTCCTTGGGCTGCAGATTTCACCCACAATCACAGAAGGGAGGGTCCCGATCACCAGTCACAGGAACTGTCTCTGGGGGCAGTGGGGCAGATCTCGGATCATCTGGAACTCACTCCAGGACAGTGTGGGTGCTAATTATTGCTTCACCTATAAAGAAGCACTGTGCCTAATATTGCTCATTATAGATGATACTGAAGAGTGGTTGATTTGCTGTGGAAAGAAGGATGGAGATAAAGACAGAGAGCTAGAGCGTAGTTAACCTTAGATTCTCAACTACAACAACCACAGCCTCGTTGAAAAAAAAAAAGGAGGGCTCCTAATTCAAGCAGAAAGTTTTAAGCATACTGAGGGTGAACTTTAAAAATCATAAATATCGGTCCTATCTGTTTCTCTAACCATTTAGAGCCTAAATTGTTCCTCTAAGGTCATGGCTCTATTTGCGTGTGTGTGAGTGTGTGTGCGTGTGCGTGTGTACGGGGAGCGAGACTTTACAATCAAAAGGAAAGAAGAATTCTGAATTGGATGAAATTTTGGTCACCTTCTCCCTGAATCACCACATGGCACGGCGCTAGGGGGCGCTCTCCCGTGGCAGCCTGCGGAGACAGCCACCTACACACAGACTACATCAGGGATGCACTTCCTGGAGTTGTAGGACAAGGTGGCAAGTGCGTCTCCAGTGCATTTTCCTCCCCGAAGGGGCCTTACTCGCCCTTACGCTCTCTCGAAGATTATCCTAACACCGAGGGGAAGAGCCTCCTCAGCTTTTGCCCTCCAATTGGCTTACGACTGCAGACTTGGTAGCACCTGCTCATCCCACCCTTATCCGGGGATGCATTTGAAGGCCATGTCAATTTGTTTCCTTTTAGGCACTGAGTTCCGGGGAATTCCGGGCATTTGACTGGGGGAACGAGACCAAAAATCTGGAGAAAGGCAATCAGGTAAGAAAATCAAACACATCCTTTTGAAATAAATGGGAGGGAAGTTATAATGACAGTTTTTTGTAGAGGCGGGGATCAAATCTGAGTTCGGGCTTGACTCCATTTGAAGAGAGAGAAGTTCACAGCTTCGCCAAGAGGCTTCCTGCTTTCATAACAGAGTAGGAGAACTTTCCTGATGAGTCGGCCGCCATGAACAAGGCACTTGGGCTTCTAAGGAGCAAGTTGGGGTAGATATGGTGAAGGGAAAAGTGTAGACTCTGGTGGTCACTAGAAGGATCCTCTTAGGGTCAAAAGATAAAAATAAAAAACAAAACCAGGGATGAAGATGGCAGGAACGAGTTTGCTTCATGGCACATAAAAGGGCCTTCAGTGGCAAGTGAGGGTTGCTTGTGAGTCCTGCCTCCATCCTACCACCTGTGGGGTCATGGATAGGCTGCTTTCATTCTGCAGACCCCAATGTCTTTATCTTTAAAAATTATTGGACTGGGGTGCCTGGGTGGCTCAGCTGGTTAAGCGTCCGACTCTTGATCTCAGCTCAGATCTTGATCTCAGGGTCATGAGTGCAAGCCCAGCATTGGGCTCCAAGCTGGGTGTGGAGCCTATTTAAAATAATAATAATAATTATTATTATTAGACTAGATAATCCTTAAGAGTTCTGCTGGTCACACTTTTAATGCATCTGTCATTTGCAAGGGAAAAATGTGAAAAGGTATTACATTATCTAGGAAAATGCACAGCCAATGCCCTAGAATAAAATGAACAGCTGTGGAGAGTCAGAAGTGGGTGCTATACTCTTCTGAGCATAACATCCCCACTGAAGATTATTGGTTAGCTTGTGTATGAATACAAACAAATGCTGACCATACAAACATAAAGCCAGAGGGAGCCCAATGGACAGAGGCCAACCCCTGAGAGTCTTGGATCATATGTAACATCCACTCCCGTACATTAGTCTAGATATAAAAGCCTAGGAAATCAGACAGACTGGGGAGTGCCCTGACCAGCAAACTCTAAGTCACGGGCATCAGCTACTTTTTATTAGGTCCTTCTTCAATGTTTCCTAATACATGTCTTTGGAGAAATCATTCCGGCTCCGAGATGGTTTTAATTTATCAGCATTAATGTTTTAAATTCTAGAGAAAGCAGCTCAGGCAACATAGGCCCCAGGAAAGAAAAAGAAAACACGCAGGCAAAAAAGGCATTCTAGAATCACAGCTCCTTAGAGTTAGACCTGAATTCAGTTCACCTGTAAAATGAGAAAAATACATGACTGGCGCCGTAGAATATTCCAGCCTTTCCTATCTAAGACCATGAAAGGTAACTCTGATCACCAACTTCCTATGTGTGTATGGGCACAGGGAGGTTCCCCACCACCAACAGGCAGGTCTCCAGACCCCAGCTGGGTGTCCTATGATCTAACTCAATTCTGACACTATCTGTAGATAGCATCAGAGTAAGGGTTCGGTTCGCTAAGACTGCCCTCTAGTTCATATGCCAATCTCAAGCCCAGGTTTTTCCTATGCTTCTGGACCCAGGGGCTATACTCAAAGATTCTAACAGCCCTCTCCTTGGGTACTATTAATTTGCCAGATTGGCTCACAGAGCTCAGAGAGACATTTTACTTACTAGATCATCCATTATTACAAAAGACTGTAACTCAGGAACAGCCAGAAGGAAGAGATGCAGAGGAAAGTGTATGGGTGAAGGTCAAGGAGTTTCCAGCTCTCTCCTAGCCGGCCTCTTTCCCCAAATCTCCACTTGTTCACCAGCCTGGAAGCTCCCCAACCTTGTTTAGGGTTTTTATGGAGGCTTCATCACATAGGCATTATTGATTCAATTGTTGGCCATCGGCGATTGAACTCAATCTCCAGCCCCCTCCCCTCCCTGGAGGTGGGGGGCAGCACTGAAAGTTCCAACCCTCTAATCACAGGCTTGGCTCCACTGGCGACCAGCCCCCATCCTTTTTTTTTTTTATTTTTTATTGTTATGTTAATCACCATACATTACATCATTAGTTTTTGATGTAGTGTTCCATGATTCATTGTTTGCGTATAACACCCAGTGCTCCATGCAGAATGTGCCCTATTTAATACCCATCACCAGGCTAACCCATCCTCTCACCCCCCTCCCCTCTAGAACCCTCAGTTTGTTTTTCAGAGTCCATCGTCTCTCATGGTTCATCTCCCCCTCCGATTTCCACCCCTTCGTTCTTCCCCTCCTGCTATCTTCTTCTTCTTTTTTTTTTCTTAACATATATTGCATTATTTGTTTCAGAGGTACAGATCTGTGATTCAACAGTCTTGCACAATTCACAGCGCTCACCATAGCACATACCCTCCCCAGTGTCTATCACCCAGCCTCCCCATCCCTCCTACCCCACCCCCCACTCCAGCAACCCTCAGTTTGTTTCCTGAGATTAAGAATTCCTCATATCAGTGAGGTCATATGATACATGTCTTTCTCTGATTGACTTATTTCAACCAGCCCCCATCCTTAAGTCAAGTCCAAAAGTCACCTCTTTAACTTAACAAAAGACCCTTTATTGGCTCTGGTCATTGAGTAAGTTCCAAGGGTAAAGAGGAGGTCTGTGCCAGAAATGGGAATGAAGACCAAATATATACTCGTTATTGTAAATCACAGTCTCAGGCTAGAACTCTAAATTCTTAGAAAGCCACAGAATCAACCAAGATTCCTGGGTTAAAGCCTTGGCTCCATGGTGGATTTTCTGAGAAGAATCGGGGCTCAACATTACTGTGGAAAGTTCTGGGTGCTTGATTAACCTCAGGGCTCAGCCAGCCAGTCTGATCTAGAAGCACGGCTTGAATAAGGGAGATCGTCAGTTCGGAATCCTAGATGACTTTCTTCGGGTGATGGGGGACTGGAGCAGGGGTCTAATCATTACCCCTCCCCGCCCCCCCCCGCTCAAATGACCCGAGTTCTAGGGCCTCTGACTTCCCCAGGTTTTGAGCTTGGACTGCCTCAAGGCCTTTCTGTTCTCCCAGAAAGTCTCTGTGAAGACCCAGCTACCTTCTCAGGGGACTCCAATCTCTTGCCTTTCTCTCGAGAATCTCTCTCCCTCTGGCCTCATGAAATTTGTGAAATCAGCCTTTAAAAGGACAGGAACATTATCTTCCAAAGGCAACGTATGTGTTAAATATTTATAAATAAGGAGAAAAATAATTGAAAATTCATGCTTAAGGTGGAAAGCCACTTACATGGTTTGTCACTTAACCTCGTAAGTTGTTACAAGCGTCATCCCCATTTCCTAGATGAAGAAACTGAGGCTAACCCACTGTACCTTCAAGTAGGGGCTGAACAGACAACTCTGGATGGGGTCCTGTTTGGCTGCGGTGCCCGTGCACCTTTCTTCGCAACACATGACATATTTTGACTCTGTTGACTTGAAATATAAATCGTGAGTTTGGAAATCCATATGTTACCGACAGTTAAAAACGATTCCTTTTTTCTAGCCAACTCCCATAAGGTACAAAGTCGGAGATATGATGGTCCCCACTGCAGTGTGGACTGGGGGTCAGGACTGGCTTTCAAATCCAGAGGACGTGAAGACACTGCTCTCTGAGGTGACCAATCTCATCTACCATAAGAACATTCCTGAGTGGGCACATGTGGATTTCATCTGGGGCTTGGATGCTCCTCACCGTATGTACAATGAGATCATACATCTGATGAAGCAGGAGGAGACCAGCTTCTCCCAGGGAAAGTGCGGGATCAGGCTGTGAAGCATCCGATACTGATGAGTCTTAGGATTTTTCAGGATTTCCAGAAATTAGAAACCTCCCATATCAGTAGAAGGGGGTGGGGAAGGGAGGGCAGAGATATAATACCCATTCCTTCAGAGTTCCTGTATTTGACACTAAAACGGACATTTAAATGTTTTTTAGCTAGTTAAAATACTCATTGGGTGAACATAGGTTTCATGTGTTATATATTCTGCCATCCTGAAGAGCAGGTTTTACCTGACAGCCAGAAGTTAACTAGGACTCTTTATGTCATTCAGGTAGACCCCTTTACAATGTTAACTTTTTTTCTAGAAGCCATATTTTTGGAACAGTCAAGTAAAATGACGGATTGGGACAGAGACAGAGGTCTTGAATGTCTGGATGGTTGTAACTACAACAAAATAAGCTAGACATTTTCACCTTATTGCCATAGAGACATCACGCTACCTAAGGAAGCTGAGCTGTTTTAGGAAAGAAAGAGAGAGAGAGATGGAAAAAGAACAGTATGGACGAAATATATTTTAAGCATCATTAAAAAGGGCCAAGTTTTATAGTTGAGTCTCAGAGGAAATAATCTGGTAAGATATTTAGTGACTTTTCCAGCAAGTACATTATGCCCTGCATGGAGCACGTCTGTGTTTCAGTACCTAGTGCCAAGTCCAAGTTCATATGAGAGTTTACTGCCTGAGGCTACCAATATCTGGCCCCGTTTTCCCCCTTCAAAAATTAAAAACTGGGAAGAAAGCTTTAGAAAGTCATGAGCATAATGACACAAACTGTCATGTGTTCTATCCTTTGATCTTGACAAGTACCCAGACTCATCCACAAATCTGGATTTATTTCTTTAGAAAAATGTTCAATGTTCACACAGTTTCAAAGATGACAGTTATAAATTACGTGAGTGAGAGTGTAATTTTGCAAACCAGATTGAAGGTATACTGGTGCGTGAAGTTCGCTTGTTTATTCAATCCCCCAGAGTCACCTGCTAACTTCATTCAATGCAAATCTGTCTTAAATACTTTAAGAGACACTTAAAGGCTTCAGAATCTATATCCACACCCTACTACTTCCCTCACAAAACATGTACCTTAAGGCTCTGTACATAGTTCAATAAATACTCCTGGATTGGATTTTCATTAAACCCTTACTCTGTTCAAGGATGGTAAATCATTCTTTCTTAGACTGTTTATTTGTTACCACATATAGTGTGGCTTAGTCCATGTCTGAAGATATTAATGACTCAGTCTTGCTTTGCAAAATTCAATCATCTTTAAATGTGTTTATTTCTTTTCTGTCTCACTGACAAAGGACTTGAGAAATATTATTTTGATATTCTCTCTCTCCTCTAGAAGTATAATCCAGATACCATCACATCCTATTGCTCTATTTCTTGTAAAGAAATTCTTTGTCTAGATGGACTCTGAAAAACAAACTGAGGGTTCTAGAGGGGAGGGTTGTGGGGGGATGGGTTAGCCTGGTGATGGGTATTAAAGAGGACACGTTCTGCATGGAGCACTGGGTGTTACGCGCAAACAATGAATCATGGAACACTACATCAAAAACTAATGATGTAATGTATGGTGATTAACATAACATAAAAAAAAAAGAAATCCTTTGTCTAATAATTAACAATACTATTTTAAATTTTACCAAAGAATATAAACAGAATGAACAACCTTAGTAGCTACCTTGCATTCACAAGAGAATCAGAAAGATATTTTTGAACAAACATCTTGATCTTTTCGTAATTTTGTTCAAAATCAAAAGCAAAATGTCTAGAGGTATGCTGGTTAAATTGGCTCTCTGGAGGGGTGTGTGGGTGGTTCAGTAGGTTAAGTGTCTGATTTTGGCTCAGGTCATGATCTCAGGGTCTTGGGATTGAGTCCTGCATCGGGCTCCTTGCTCAGCGGGGAATCTGCTTCTCCCTCTTCCTCTGCCCCTCCCCCTGGCTGTGCTCTCTCTCTCTCTCTCTCTCAAATAAATTTTAAAAAAAAGAAATTGGCTCTCTGGAAAGAAAAAGAAAAAGCTCTGACTTGTAGCATTTGCCAATTACTGTGGCATAAATACTCCCTCCCCTGACGACTGATGGATGATTTTATTGAGGTTGTTTTACCAAGTAAATATTTACATATGAAGCTCACCTCCCATCCCTCTAACATATCAGTCTATACAAATATGGATACTTTGAATCTTCCTCTTACTACTCAAAAAGGACGGAGAGAAAGAGTTGTCTTCTGGGCATGATATCCACAGGACAGCCTCTTGGTAAGAGCCACACAGCTGAGAAAACCGAACCAGGTAACTCTGATCCTCTTCTTCAGAAGAGACTGAGTTTGAAACGTCACCTTTTTTTGGACCAAAATGGAGGCTCCAAGAGCTTTAGTGTTTCTCCTAGAAGGATCGTGACCATGGTGAACTCCACTGGGCAAAAGAAAATTCTAAATACAAAGCTCTTCCAAAATGTTAACTATGGAAACCACCATTATGGTTACCAAAAAAAAATCATAGCATCCAGGTTCAACGGTCCACAGACCAATTGTCCAAAATGGAGATAGAATCCAGTCCTTTAACTTCTTCTACTTCTCCATGCAAGGCCACAAAGATTATGATGCTTTCCTTAGCATTAATTCAATCTGGGAAAACTTTAATCTCCGCGCAATATCCAGGGAACTCTCACCACGCTGAAGAGAAAAAGAAACTAGAGTTATTTATCTCCAATACAGTCCAACGTCAAAGCAAAAGGTCTAGAGAAGAGTCCAGACTGACTGACTCACATGCTTGGTAAGGGCTTTAAATGTCATTCGGCTCCAACAGTAATAGGATAACTTCATTGCTTAATGAGGACAATTAGTTTTGCTGTTAACATCATCAGAGGCAATTAATTCACTTCAATACAAAGTTAAAATGAGAAGATGATGCTGCTGGAAGAGACTTCAGACAACGGTCCACAGATGCTTACCTTGTTCTTGATCATGGGGTCAGCACGAGCTTCCAGCAGCAGAGGAATAAGGGTCTGGTTTTTCATTTGGCAAGCATAATGTAGCGCGGTGCAGCCATCCTGAAACAGAGGACCGACGCTGCGGCTCGTCAGTGGGCTCCACCGACCCTAGCAGGTGTCGTGTCACATCTCACAGCCTACAGCTAAGCAAACCAGTTGCAAGCCATCTATGCACAACTACATTTCTCGTACTTAACACGCATTTCCCACCTCCACGTGCATATAATTCATGTCCTATAAGCCCTTAAGATCTTCCTCTCTCATTTTCTGTTCCCAACTTAAACAACGCTACTGCCGAATTATCTCAGGGATTCTTGGTAGGATTCCATATGTCTGGGCGATGACCCCCTTGATCATCTTGCCATCTTTTCTCCCAGCGGGTCCCCTCATGGGCCTTTTTGCAAATATCATCTTCTGTGGTTGTTGATTAAAGTCCCCACAAGCTGAAGAAGGCAGCTGTGCTCATACTGTCCTAGCACAGTGAGAGGAGCAGCGCAGCTCTATGGAGAAGCCGCCCATACAGGTTTCCTGGAGCTTGTATTCTGTGTTCTAAAATAGTGGATCTGCTCTGTTGGTACCAGTTTAAAACACTAACTCCAAGTGATAAGAAATGTACAGCTAGGGTGTTTGTGCCCCCCAATTTTGCTTTTCAAAATGCGGCCAAGCAACCGTGGCTTTGGTATGTGGACGAAATATCAGACCTTATTAACTCTTCTGAGATCATAGTGAATAATGTTGCGATCACTCATTTTTATTAAGTGGTGAGATGGTAAGTGGAAGATCTGGCGCTGAACGTTCCCATGTGAAATAAAGAGTCTAATTCCCTAAAAATACAATGCACCGCATCACTTAAAGGTGGAAAAACGATCTGAACATTCCGTTTTAGAAAAATGGCGGGGAAGGTGTGTCTGCGTGCATATAGGGGCACACGAGTGTGCACAGGAACGTAATCATCCAGCTAGAGACACACTGAGAACGAGAAAAATATCCTAGAGCAATTTTCATCACAAAGTTTTCAACCTTTTGAATTTAAATGAGAAGACCAAGAAAAATCTTCAACAAATCTTTTACCTAATCTTTAATCTTACTTAATATATTTCAAAGTTATGTACGGAAATGGTGGAGCACAGTGGTCATCTACTCCAATTAATCCAAAAATCCTATTTTAAATAAAAGGAAAAACATGCATTTCATAAACTTATTCTCTTGTGTTCTCTCCCCACACACACATTCACACATGCACACACAGGCACATGGAGCTACCTCCATCTAAACATGCAATACCAATATAACCAAAACTAAGACGATGTAAATAATGAATAGAAACAGCGATGGGCACATTTTCTCCATCACAAAACAAAACGGTAACACACACGCACGCACACAGATACACACAACATAAAATGAATTAGGGGCCACAAAGAAAATATTGGTTCTTTTCGACTCAAATTTCAACTTGCCTACTTTTTCAATACAGAAGTGGGAAGTCAAAATTTCATCCAATCAATAGAAGCAAATAAAAGTTCATACAAATAAACATTTGATCCATTTATGATCATTTAAGCGAGGAAGAGGCGTGCAGGGGCGAAATGTGAAAACAAAACCTGATATTTAGAAACAGGAAGAAGTTAGGGGCTGCCACTCGGCGGTCACTGCCCTCAGCACCACCTGGGCTATGTGACCTTGATCCTTACCGATCTAGTTTACAGATGGGGCCTCTCTTACAGGTGGGCTGGGAGTTTGGCTGCAGCGGCTGGTACTCGCTGAGCTTACTAAGCGCCAGGCACACAGCCTTGCAAGATGGGTGCTATCAACGTCCTCACTTTACAGGTGAGAAAACCGAGAGTCCAATAAGTTTATGCCTGGCCACAACACTCACAGACAAAAAGTGACAAGCCTAGACTGACACGTAGGCATTCGGCCTCCAGCGTCTTAACTACGGAGGATGGAAGTTTCTTAGCAGAGCCTTCATTTCTCATAGCTTCTCACCAAAGGGGGAGCGGTTCTTTTAAAAAAAAAATGTCCTCTTGCCAATAAAGATTTTATTCCCATGACTTTAGTGGCAGCATCAAACCACTTCAAGGTTGCCTGACTAGCAGTGAAAACGAAAAGAAAGAAAGACAATGGAATATAAAGAAAGCAAAGGAAAATGTAGAAGTGTCTAGGAAAATAAAGCAAGTAACTTTGTAGGTGACAAAGACATTGCCTGCAAAAACCATTTTGAATATTCTTTCAAAATGACTAAACACACGAACTTACACAGTCTTTGGCATTCACATCGACACCAGCATTGAGCAACATTCGGACAAGAGCCTCATTCTGCTTGGTCTTTGACACCTGTTACAAACAGCAAGTACAGAAGAGGTTCATTGATGAAATTTTTCTCCATCTTATGCCTAGACTATTCTACTCAACAGGATTTATTTTAACCCCAACATGTCTATACGTCTATGCACCTTTCTTAAAATTTCCCCCACCACCCCGCCCCCTCCAATATCAGTCAGGTAAAGTCTGGATTCTCAGAGTGCCGTCCTGGGATAGCAGCATCAGCACCCGGGAAATTGGAAATGTAAATTCGGGGGCCCCATGTTAGACCTCCCTTCTTTGCCTGGTAAATCCATCTTTAATATCCCAGCCCAAGCCCCTCTTCCTCCAGGAGGCTTTCCCTGACCTACCCGGCTGGGTGAAATCTCTCTCTTCTGGGAGAAGATCACCTCCCTGTATCACCTACTTTGTAGTAATTTTACATGCGTTCTGTGGTTATTTCATTGATGACCCATTCTTCACTACTCTCTAACTCTCTCGAGGACAAGGACTACACCTGTTTGCTTCCCCACTGCATCCCTCCCACCCAGCAGTGTGTGCACGGAGTGGGTCCACAGTAAGTATGTGCTGAATGAACGAACAAAGGAACGAAATGAATGAGACTCCTCAGACATCCACGTTTCCTGCCCAGTCCCCTGAGATTCTGACCACAGGACAGTTTGAGCATCCCCCCAACATCCCATTGCTTTAGGGAGCACAGCTCTCGAAGGGAACAGATGGGCAAGTCCTGAAGGTCATCCCTTTTGCCTTGCAGGAAGCCCCACCCACTTTCCTTCTTTCTTTGTAATTCCCTCCCGCGTCAACGTGGAAACTGCCTGTCTCCTCCTACCTTTCTCTGAAGTAACACAGTCCTTTCTGGTCCCTTCCTCTAAAATGTTCTCTTATGCCTTGTGCATCACAAATGTGCAGTTTCCGGCCCCATGAATAAGTAGGATAAATTGTGCAATCAGAGGCGGTTATTCATTACCATCAGTATTTTTGCCGAAGCCTCCAGCTTTTAAACCTCCGACGGTCTTAGAAAGCAAGGTTGTGTGTCAACAAATTCTGAACGAGTCTTGCTCATCACCCTTGTGATCGTTTTGGAAATGAATGGTAGGTCCCTCGCCCGCCCTGAAACTACAAATATACCAAAGCTCTGTACTAAATACGCAATTAATTTTCAAGAACTTTTCCAGGATAGAAGCAGATTATGTGTTTATCAGGGACTTATGTTTTCTTTTTCCCATAAATCCAAGCATCAAAATCGGCAGGATCATATTTGATTAGAGTTCCACAAGTTCTGTGACATTTAAATACCCAAGGAGGTAATTACACTTCCAACTGGCAGACTCTGTTCTGAAGCCTCTGGTAGCAAAAGTAACTAACATGCATGGTCTATTAGCTACAGAGGGAAAGGAGCTTGGTCATTTAATTGGATTAAGTGACACATCTGCTGAGTCATCTCTCAACGATGGAACCGGACTCCAGGTAACAAGGTGGGAAGAAGGGAATGAGTTAGTGCAAAGCTATCACTCAATTTGAAAAAACAAAAATAACCATCTCAAGCTTCATCTTCTACTCATAAAATGAATGCATTCCTACACCAACTATATCTTTTGTTATTCAACTCTGTCAAGGTAAAAGGTTGGCTTGAAATGCTCTATAAAGATGTTCCGTGTTTCTCAACTTCTGGCTGCAAATCTCTTGGGATCTGCTTTTTAACACACAACAAGGGCAGGTCCAGAAAAATCAGAAACTCAAAGATGTGTACAAAGACACAAGCTCTTTTGACCAAAAAGGAGAAAAGACGTGGCAGGGGAATTTTTTTTTAATATTTGGGATTTTCTGCTTTCTTTGGATGATTCTTAATCAAGATTAACTTATTTTTCTAAATAAACATTGCACAGATGATTTTACCGCAGATTAACCTAGTTGGCTACCTTTCTTCTCACTTTCCTGCAATCCCAGCATTAAATAGATGTTGGAAATGTCATTTTTTTTTTTTAGAAATAATTATTTTTTCTTATTTTTTTTTTTTTATGTTATGTTAGGCACAGAATAAGAACCAGGGCCTTATTTTGTTACTGTTTCTCTACATCTGACTGGCCCAGCAAAACTTGATGAGTCATGCTGTTGATCTCCTCCCCGTTTACCCTTTGATCACACTGGTGTTACTCACCATGAGGAAATACCCAATAAGCAGAACGGGCATTAAGAGGATAATGAGTAGGTAATCAAAGAAGGTAAATTTTTTCTTCACAGCATAATGCAAGCAGTTTCTCTCTTTCTGAAAATTAAGAAAACAAAATAGAGAAAATAAATGTTTTATTAATATTTATTTCAAATTTCGTATTTTCAGATTGCCATATCAGAAAGTTTCGTTTGTGGGGCGCCTGGCTGGCTCAGTCGGTAGAGCATGCGACTTTTGATCTCAGGGTTGTGAGTTCAAGCCCCATGTTGGGCAGTAGAGCTTACTTTAAAAAAAAAAAAAAAAAAAACTACATTATTTTTTAAAAAAGGTTGGTTTGTGCTTTTTATTTTTATGGTACCCATGGCAACTCTTTTTGTGGAGTGTGTCTGATTAATAAGGCCACTTCTCCATTGTATAATCTGAAGATTCTCAGGGCACCTGGGTGGCTCAGTCAGTTAGCAACCAACTCTTGGTTTCGCCTCAGGTCATGATCTCAGGGTTGTGGGATCTAGCCCCACGTGGGCTCCGCAGGAAGTCTGCTTGAGATTCTCTCTCTCTCTCCTTCTGCCCCTCCCCCCTCACGCACAGTCTCTCTCGAAAATCTATAAATAAATATTTTTTAAAAAATAAGATGGATTCTCACACGCATGTTAGTTTTTTGGGGAAAAAAATACATTGAGATAGAAACATAGGACTGAATTCAGTGTGAAAAGCTATCGTTATCCCTGACACATCTCTGGTATACAATTATTCATTTTGTGGTTTGTTTCTGGGAAAATCTTAACCACGTGGCATATCTTCCCTGTTCGTACATGCATACATACAGTGCTGGAAGAATGGAAATAAGTCAATTTAATTCTTCAAATATGTGACTATTTATCAGGTGACAGACTTAAGCTTCTACGGGCTGTGGGCGGATGTAAAGCCTCATGGCCTCATAATCAAAGAAAGGTAGACAGAAACAAACACAATAAATATAATGCAAAACAGGCCATGATGATTGGAATACCAACCAAATCAATGGGAAAAGAGAGAAAGCCAGAGAGAAAAGAGAGGTTAATTTCAACTTGGGGGAGGCACAGTTCTTAAATAAGAATAATTTTTGTTTTTTTAATATCAAGGTAATATGCTCTCTGTAAAAAATTTGTAAACTAAACAAGGATATAATGACAGAATTTAAAATCACCCATTATCATAGCCCAGAAATAATTGTTGACATTTTGGCTGTAGTGTCTTCCAGTCTTTTAAAATGCATTATGGGAGCGCCTGGGTGGCTCAGTCATTAAGCGTCTGCCTTCGGCTCAGGTCATGATCCCGGGGTCCTGGGATCGAGCCCCGCATCGGGCTCCCCCTGCTCTGCGGGAAGCCTGCTTCTCCCTCTCCCACTCCCCCTGCTTGTGTTCCCTCTCTCGCTGTGTCTCTCTCTGTCAAATAATTAAATAAAATCTTTAAAATAAATAAATAAATAAATAAATAAATAAATAAAATGCATTATGTGGGGGCGCCTGGGTGGCTCAGTCAGTTATGCGTCTGCCTTTGGCTCAGGTCATGATCCCAGGGTCCTAGATTGAGCCCCACATCGGGCTCCCTGCTCAGTGGGGAGCCTGCTGCTTCCTCTCCCTCTGCTGCTCCCCCTGCTTGTGCTCTCTCTCTCTCTGTCAAATAAATAAAATATTAAAATAAAATAAAATAAAATAAATGCATTATGTGGAATTTTAAAATGTGGGATCATACTGCATATGCAAAATCATACCTGCTTTTTTTCAACTCACATTAAGAATTCGTGCATTTTCCATGCCATTTAAAACTTCTAAACATATGACTATAATAGCTGCGTGTCTTTCTACTGAATGGAGCTATTCTAATTTATTTAACCAAACCCTATCTGTTGGACTTTCCAAGATTTTAACTTTTTATTTTTATAAATTATGCTGCTTGGACATCCTCATTCATAAAGCTTTGTCAACATTTCCAAATTCATCCTTAGCAAAAGTTTCTAAAAGTATAATTGCTGATGTGAAAGGTATGAATGCTTTTCATATTGTATTGTTAAATTGTGCTCTGGTAAAATCATAATGATTTAAACTTCCTTCATGATCAACACTCGGTTTCCTTTTTTAGTCCTGGTCAATTTGACAAGCCAAAAAAAAAAAAGGTATATTTATGTTTTAATTTAATTTGCTTTCCATAGAATTGATGTTCTCTGTTAGGCATGTGATTTGAATTGCCAGCAGAACTGTGTGTTTTATTTTAAGGCCTTTGTTTATTTAGTACTTCTGAAAATAAGTCCTAAACATAGATTTAAGAAATGAGAAGGGACTGGTTAAATTCTTAATGTGCCAAGATTAACATTGGGGGAAAATTAAGAAGATTAAACATTTAAAAACCATTAAAAATATTTTAAAAACAGAAAATGTAAGCCCAACCCTTCTTGTGATAATATCTCTATTTTTCTAACGTATCCCTCAAGTCCTTTCCAAGATGTTCATGATTACCAGAGGATCCCAGCAGGCTGGCTCAGGTTCTGTCCCTTCTCGGGCCGATCCCTGTGTTGACCAACATCTCCTGCCCACAGCTTCCGAATAAATACGTCTCCCGACAGAGGTCATGAACCCACAGACATCTGTCTTTGTCACTCCCACTCACCGCAAGCACACACACCTGGTTCCTCAGCTGTGAGCTAGGGAGAGTGTGTCATACTCCACTAAGCTGCATATCTGTGAGATTCAGTGCAGGCCTGACTTGTTTTTAAACCCAACCAAGCAAAAAAAAAAAAAAAAAAAAAAAAAAAACCAGTAACTATAAACAAGAAGGTCCAGGAGCAATCCATTTTCTGATAATATGTTATTGCTCCAAATGAGCTGGTCTTGAACCAGAAGGGGCAAGGGGGGCCCTATAGGCTGCTTTTCCTCACTGAATGTATGTGAGTGGGAACAGGGCACTCATAATTATTACAAGTAATGACTTTTTATATTTACTCAGTGTACTTTAAATGTTGCTTGTTGCTATGATGCAGACACATTCAGAATGTTGGAAGTTGTTCTGAAAGGATGCTCACGGCAATACACACGTATTCTGCTCTTCCTTGATTCTGAAGATCCCATCAGCTAACACTGCATCTTAAATACAATTTTTATGCCTTTCTGTGTGGCTTCAAGGAACCTCTGGTCCATGAGCTTGTTTGTCCTTAAATGTCTCACTAGCATTCTTCAACCCAAAAGCAAACTGTAGGATCTTCTGGAGAACATTGACCCAGGAGGCAAAAACCTAATGACATAACACCAGCAGGTCAATATTTTTTTCCAGGAAATCTTTCCCATTACTTCTGTGATAGTGAGGAGGAGGAGCCAAAGAGGGAAGCAGGAAGGCAGGGAACAGCATGGGGAGGAGGAGGAAAAGAAAGGAAGAAGCTCTCACTAGTCAAATGAGTGAACAAGGACCTTTTTTTTCAGAAGTACGAGGACATAATTTACCACAAAATATGCCTGCTGACTGAACTGTGATTTATTTGGCTTTTTAGCTTAATAGAATAGTATGTGTCTGTCCCTCTAAAGTAAGGCAAAAAAAAAAAAAAAGTTGGTATCAGGAGCTACGAGCAACAAGAGGACGGCATTCACTACTTCATTGCTGTGAAGAGAAAGGGTAACCATGGTCAATGACCCTCCCCACTCATGTGTCATGGCCTCACCCGGTTTTTGAGGTTCACATCAGCGTTTCTTTTTAAAAGGAAGGAAACGATTCTCAGGTGTCCTCGCCTACAAGCACAGATCAGGGGAGTGTCTCCATTCAAGCCATCTCGAACGTTGATATAGGCTCTGTCTTCTCTCACCCACCGCCACACTTGACCCAAGTCATTCTGGTAGGCTGCCTGGCAGACAGGCTGAGACGGGAAACACAAAAGCAGATTTTGCAATACAGGTATAATGGAACCCCCATAAGAGAAAAATCCTCACCCCGTCACTTAAAGCTCAAGTGTTTCCAGATTGCAATAGATTGCTTTGTAGGTGAGATCTTTGGTCTCCATCATGCCTAGGCTTAAATCCAAGCTTAAATCCATGAGGAAGCTCTTGGGATTTCCTAGATCGCCTGGCATACAGATGGGTCCACCGAATGAGGGAAAGCATGGAAACAATATTGCAGACTCGGGTCAGGGAGGAAACTCTCTGGTGGGTGGATAGAAAGGCAGGATTTCACTGAAGACAAAATAGGCATATGGGAGGGATTTAGGGTCACCCTAGGTGATGACACAATGATGTATGGCCCCCTGTACTCAAGGAACCCGGTGCAGTGGAAAAGACCTATTTTAGACAAATAACATATAAATAACAAATGACTTAATTAACTGGATTCGACGCTTTTTATTTCGAAAGTGTTCAAAGGAGCTTTGCAAAGCACAATGGGAGCTTACCAGTAAGACTGAAGCCAACCTCTGTGCCCACTCTGCCCCTCCTTCTGGACCTCTCTTCTGTTTTCAATATCTCATGTTCTGGTCCTTCCATCTGAGCCCCTGCCCTCACTGCTCCCTCCGCACAAATCCTTTTTTCCCCTCTCTGCCCAGCTGGATGCCTGTTGACCTGTCTGTCCTTCGTGCCATCGCTGAATTTTTACTTTATCAAGCCTTTCCTGATGCTGGCACTGCTTGGCCGCAACTAGATAACTCTCATTCTTTCCTTGATGGTTTATAATCACGTGTCGCAGGCATGGGGAGAGGTTGCACAAGTGAGGGGAGGCGTCCAAGTTCAGGTTGCCGGAGCCCTGCGGACAGAGGCTGCATCATTCCACTCATCACTGGAATCGATTCGAGTCATATCCCCAGTACTAACACAGCCCTGGCACATGGTGGGGAGATACTGAATATTCTCAGACTGATTTTAATTAGAGACTTAAAAAAAAAAAAAAGGCACTTAGAATAATACCGGGCACAGAGATGGGGCTCAATTTATGGAAAATTATTGTTCCTGCTTATTCGGTCATTCTTTAATTTGGTAACAAAGTCAGACCTCTCCTGGGCGCCAGCCGCAGTTGCTGGGGGACAGGGAGGAGGATAAAATGCATTACTCTTCACCCCGTGAAATATATTTACCAGTTGGGAATATAGTGCGTGCACACACACACACACACACACACACAAGCTCACCAATAGGAATACAAAGTTAAAGAAGCACAGATTCCGGTTAATAAGCACCAGCTGAGGCAGACCTGAGTGACAAAGCTGGGGTGGTTCATTTGCTAATCAATTCATGTTCTAACATTGCCAGATACCACATCCAGTGAGCTTTTGAAAGGTGCTTTTAAGCCCAAGGCCCAACTCATGAAAGAAACATCCTAACGGAAAGTCAGCTCAGTAGCAGATAAGAGGTGAGCTTCTGTACCCCAAAAGGAAATGAGCACGATACAGGGGTCCAAAATGCAGTAGAAATGCACAATTACACAGATCACTTTTCTACTACCCTGAAGTCATCCCTTGACTAGACCTCGTCACCAGTTGGGCTCAGCCGCGTCCCCGGGTTTTCTGTCTGGATGACACAGAAGTGACCCGAGCAGTTCAAAGGACATGTATCTGCTATCAGGAAACTGGCTTGTCATCGTGGTTCTGCTACTATTTCCCTGGTGACCTTGAACAAATCTCCTCCCTTCATATGTCTCCGTGTCCTCAGTCACAAAACAAAGGAATAAAGTAAAAATTGTTCTATGTTGTCACACCCTATGACTGTCACACCCTGGACCTCAAGTGTCTCTCCAACCAATGCATCTTCCACATCAACTATAAGGTCAAGACATAGTCCTTTCTTTCTTTTTTTTTTTTTTTAAGATTTTATTTATTTTAGAGAAAGAGTGTGAGCAGGAAGAGAGGCAAAGGGGGAGGGAGAGGGAGAGAATCTCAAGCAGACTCCATGCTGAGCACAGAGCTCAGCGCGGGGCTCAATCCCACGACCCTGAGATCACGACCTGAGCCAAAATCAAGAGTCGGACACTTGACCAACTGAGCCACCCAGGTACCCCAGAGGAGTAGTCCTTTTTAAGCACAAATACTGCTCAAAAACTTTCATCGAGTCGCCCTTATCTTAGTAGGGATGCCCTGTCTTTTAAATTTAAATAACAAATAAAACGGAGCTAAATACAACAGGCAATGTTAAGTCACCAACTCTTAATTTTGCCAACTGAATACATGAGAAGCAAAATCAACATTTTGTAAAATAAAAGATACTTTAACATAAATGTACGTGCAAAACAGAACTATTTTAACAAAATATATAAGGATACAATCACAGGAGAGAAAAAAGCCATCCTTTATATTAGATAGATTTAGCTGTATGGAAAAACTTATTTCACTGTCTTTCTTTTTTAATTTCACTGTAAATCAGGGAAAATTTGCCACTAATTACTGCTAGTCATTTGTAGGTCTAGCATTTGGGAACTGATAGTCCACCACACAGAGCTACATAATTACACAATTGTGAATTGAAAATGGGTAGCTATAGAGTTAATTTTTCTTGTCTAAACATTTTAAATTACAACATGAAAAATACTGGAATATTTCATGTCGTCGGGCTTTCCAGCTTCTCTTAAAAAGTTAAAAGCTTTAAGAAAAGTTAAGAGCTTTGACAACACTTGTGACGCTGGGCCCACATTCCCAGAGGACACCAAATACGCCCCCTCTGCTTGGGCTCCTCAAAAATCTTTTCAGAGAGTCCGCTGAAAGGAGGAAGGGGGAAAGTAGACAGTTTGCCTTCAAGAGACACCGGGTGCCTCTGAGTGCTTTCTTAATCCCACTCGAGTGATCGTACTTAACATATTAACCCGATTTATCTAATCTTTCCTAATCTTCCTATACCCAGGCACAGAGTTCCTGTGTGTGCAAAGTAAAGTGTCCCCCTGGTTCAATTAGACACACAAGTGGTGGGTCCCAGGAGTTGAGTGAACCCCAGAAAAGGTTTTATGCTGTTGAGAACTCCCAGTGTCCACCAGGGGGCAGCTCAGGGTCACAAAAGCACTGACAAGGGCAGAAGGAAAGCCAACAGAAAGCTGGGGCCCAGAAAGAGGAAGAGGCTGTCCACTGGGGTTGAGGGAAGAGTTATTATGAATTCTGCTGACCTCTGAAGCTTCTGGGACTTAGGGGAACTCTCGGTGAAGAGGAAACCAGTGGAGAACCTGGGAAATTGTCATGATGATTCTATCCCTTAGTACTCTTCTGTCCATCCTCATGGTCAAAGTACCAGTTCAGATCTTTGTCATTCTCACCAGGACTGTTGCAGAACTAGCAGATGACTGGTCTTGCTTCTCTCTGTCTTGCCCTTCCAGCCCCAAGGCCACCCATCAAAAGCAGCAGCTTCGTGTCACTTCCCTACTGAAAACTTTGGTCACTTGGTGACCAATTGAGTTAGGATGCTCTCTTTGAGCTGACACAGGATTCTTCAGATCTCACGAATCCTGTCTTTCCAACTTCAACTCTTACCACTGCCTTATCTGTACCATTGATCTAAGTAAACAAAGGCACTGGGGCGCCTGAGTGGCTCAGTTAAACTTCCAACTCTTGGTTTTGGCTCAGGTCATGATCTCAGGGTTGTGGGATCAGGCCCCGCGTCGGACATCATGCTGAGCATGGAGTCTGCCTGGGATTCTCTCCCTCTCCCTCTGCCCTTCCCCCTACTTGTGCATGTGCTCTCTCGCGCTCTCTCTCTAAAGTAATTACATAAAATCTTTACGTAAATAAAGGCACGAGTATTACTAACAGCTATCTCCCCTGCTAGACTGAAAGCTACATAAGGGTGGGTATTCTGTCTGTACTCGTACGTTGTATCCCCAGCATCCCACATAAGCCTGACACATAGTAGGCATTCAGTGTTTATTTGGTGAGTAGGTGTATGAATAAATTATAATATGAGGTAACTTTTATTGAGTGCCTCGGTTAGTTCATTTAACCTTCACACAACCCTCTAAGCTAAATAGTATTATCACACCCATTTTGTATCAGTGAAACTGAGGGAGGTTGTCTTTCTAACCTATAGTCAGCTCATAAGTGGCAGGGCCAGGAATGAAAGCCAGGGGAATGACCGTAGCACGCACACACCCTGGTTCTCGTTACTGCAGGCAGTTTGCAAAACAGCCTTCACAATGTCTTTTGGCTATAGGTCTTTGCATTTGAGGTCATGTCTGGTTCCACCTACACCCCAGTCAAGCTACAGTCTACACGCTCAGGACACTGGTCAGTCCTCTTCTGCCCTGGGCCGCTTCCTGCTTCTGTGTTCAGATTCTTCTCCAAGCTGATCTAGCTGTAGCGATATCTGGCAAGAGGTAAAGAAGTAGTGGTCGGGGAGGTTGCAGGAGAAACCGGAAAAAGATACGACCCAGGTGCAAAGAAGGAAGAATTTCAAGAAGGAAGATGGACTTAGGGAGTGGAGTGTAAGGGGAGGTTCTGGATCTGACCATGAAGGACCACCAATGCTCATAGAGCAATGGGCAGAAGGCAGACCACAGGGCCCTGAGCACAGGGTCTATGAGGAATCAGGCGATGTGACCGGAGAGGAATTGTGGCAGGTTGGGTTGTGAAAGCCAAGCGGGAGCAAGCGGTGCACAAAGGGAGGCAGCAGGGTCCAGCCCAAGTCCTGCACAGCGGCAGCAAAGTGCTGGTGTCAAGGGGTCGTAAACCCACGCTCAGGAAGCAAACCCTCTGGGCTCCAATCTCGACCCCACCACATAAGAGTCGTGTTATTAGGACAACTTACTTAGCCTCTCTGTGCTTAGTTCCCTTCTACATTTAATAATCACAACTTCTTGGGGCGCCTGGGTGATTCAGTTGGTTGAGCATCTGACTCTTGATTTCGGCTCAGGTCATGACCTCAGGGTCGTGAGATCGAGCCCCAAGTCGGGCTCCAAGCTGGGTGTAGAGTCTGCTTCAGATTCTCTCTCTCCCTCTGCACAACCCCCCTCATGCTCTCTCTCTCTCAAAAAAAAAAAAATTTTTTTAATTAAAAAAAATCACATCTTCTTTATCAGGTCACAGAATTGTGACTGCACAGATAAAGCACTGAGCTCAGATCAGACCCATAAGAATAAACCCTCAATTAAGGTCAGCTTCTCTTACCATTATTAAAAAACACGAGGAGCCAGGAAAGATGGGCAGAGGTGATCGTGAAAGAGAATGAAGAGCTGGTGAGATACAGAATAACAGTGGAAACATTGACTGTCCCAAACCGGATGACAATCCCGGCTCTGAGCAAAGCAAAAGAGGAAAAGCAGGTGGTTGGGATACAAAGAGCTTCACACTGGCTAAAATGTTTGCCCGAAAGTCTGTGGTTTGATCTTCAGGCTTTATGCCAATATGGATCTATC
Organism: Neomonachus schauinslandi; assembly: GCF_002201575.2. Taxonomy (NCBI): domain Eukaryota; kingdom Metazoa; phylum Chordata; class Mammalia; order Carnivora; family Phocidae; genus Neomonachus; species Neomonachus schauinslandi. The sequence goes on from NC_058408.1 coordinate 76,907,840, forward strand.
ATCAATAGAGACAGGCATATACAGATGAACTCAAGAAGCCACCATTACATTTAAATCGACAAACTGGTTAATAACTAAGGAGACAGGATTGAGACAAGGAAGGAAGAGGCTCTGGAACATGGTGGGGACAATTCGGGGCAGCGATCATGAAAAGTGCTGCAGGACATGAACACAAATAGGACATTGCTTGAAGCCTCCGGTTGTAGAAACCCAGGAGGAAGCTTCGGTGGGCTGAGGCGACAAGGAAGGCTCATGGTTTTCGTCAATCAAGGAAGGGTGGAGAAGGTGAGGGGGGCAAAGAACAAAGGTTAGGAAACAGGTCTGACCGCAGGGGATTGGGAGGAGCAGCTCATCTTGGGATTCAGACCGAATGGACAACTCACGGACAACAGGTGGAGCTGGACGGATGTGGAAATGGAGAGAGACAAGCAGACAGCAACACAAAGGAGGACTAGAAGCAGAGTCAGCGCATGTGATCTCATGGGAAATGGGACCATTTATGGAGTTAGAGAGGAGGCAGAGGTGCCAAATCCTAAATGTTGCTGACTGAATGTGGTCCCGATGAGAGTTCATGGACCATCACGTTGGGTGGCTGATTTGGAGCAGAGGCAGAGAGAGGTCCAGAAAGGAGAGGAAAGGCTTGTGATGTTGAGGTCATTGTGGATGACCCCGGGGAACAGAAAGAAAGGGGACATTGTGCTCAGGAATCAAGGAAGGTAGAAGTGGGTCTTAGAGGACAGTGGACAGAAGTGGGAAAATAGAGAAAGGGACACAAGCAAAGACTTCAAGCCATGGTCATAAAACAACACTGGAGGGGCGCCTGGGTGGCTCAGTCGGTGAAGCATTGAGTCCCACATGGGGCTTCCTGCTCAGCAGGGAACCTGCTTCACCCTCTCCCTCTGCCTACAACTCCCCCGGCTCGTGCTTTCTCTCTCACACTCTCTCTTTCTCCAATAGATAAATAAAATCTTTTTTAAAAAGGTAAAAAAGTAAATAAATAAAATAAAACAACAACGGTGAACAAGAAAGAAGTAGATGGAAGTAGAGACCACCATGAGACTTCAGTGGGGACACAGGGGAAGGTGGCAGTGAGGAGATTGAAGAGAAGGAATATTTACCAAAAGTGTGCGTGCGTGAGTCCACATCGACTAACTTGTGGAGGGCGTCCCCTAGAGTTGTGCTCTGTGCAGCCTGAAAGACTAAGACACAGGGTGAACAGAGCACACTGATAAACCAACCTTTCTCTCCAATTTCATCTGTTCCTCTCGTCTCTGCTCACAACACTCCAGCAAATTCAGGAGCATGCTGCGTTCATTTCTGTCTTCTGTCTTTGCACCTGCTTGGGAGCTGTATGGTTCCCTCAAAGCCCAGTTCATGGTTCACATCCGTGAAACCTTCTTGATCCATCCTACCCACGACAAGGACCACACAGTTCCTCATGCTGCTCGCTGGCCTTTTTCCTGTGCATTAAGTCTGGTCTCCCTAACCAGATTGTTGCCTTGATGTGAGAACCACCTCAGTGTTTCAGCTCAGTGGTTCTCAAGTCTGACTAAGCATCTCTTTTATAGTACAGACTCAGATCCCACTACTAGCCACCGAATTAGAACCTTGGGAGGAGGGTATAGCGAGTAAGGTGCGAGCGTTAGTGTTATTTAAAGGTTCTCTGGCTGTGTCTGAGGCACAGAGAGGGTTGGGAATCACTGCAAAGGTACAAGGAAGGAGGCCCCATAATAAAAGTAAAGCCAAAATGAAACACTGCAACCCTTACAGTAATAAAAGGTGAGGAGCATCAGAAACTCTGGAAACTTGGAACATCAGGGACAACTCTTTGTGCCTTTTAGGCTTCCCGTGTGCCTGGCTTTAAAAATACCCCCAAACTTGGTGCTAGAACCCCACCCCTGTCCCACTGTGTGTCTCACTTTCCCAGACCCTAAAATTTAAGAAGTGTCTCTCAGTAATGCATGACACGTTCAGCATGTGGATATCAACTAAAATATTCGGTAGATATTACTTAACATGATCATGTTTGGAGCACAGCCGGTTAAGCGTCTGCCTTCGGCTCGGGTCATGATCTCAGGGTCCTGGGATTGAGTCCCTATGGGGCACCCTGCTCAGCAGGGACTCTGCTTCTCCTCTCCCTCTGCCCCTCCCCTTGCCTGTGCTCTCTCGCTCTCTCTCAAATAAATAAATAAAATATTTAAAAAAAAAGAAATATCTGAGTTGCTTGCACCATTACAGATGTCTCTAAGAGCCAGATGTTCCCTGAACCCCACTTTCAATGTTGTTTCCCCTAAAGAGTAATGGAACTTCTTCCCAGTCTACAGAAAGATCATGTGGAACTCCGCCTGAGCTTCAGAGGGCTTGGTAGGTTGCTCATTAACCATCCGATGATGAAGCTCCATCCTATAAAATGTTTCCTAATGACTTCGGAGAAGGATTTGTGCTTTTTGAAGCAAAATGATTCAGGTAATTCTGGTGCACTCATGAAGTCTTCTCAGAAAACAAAAGAAGATATGTTCTTCTCCTTCAGATTAAGCAATCCTAGGGAACAATATCAAAGGTTTCATTTTATTTGTACAGTTAATCTCAGGCCATTCTTTCTGATGACTCATTTTGTCACATACTGGGATTTGGAAATTTCTTAGTAAATTCTTTCCTCCAGGTCAATAAAAAGGCACAGGGGTTTTTTTGTTTTTGTTTTTTTCAAAGGTTGCCTTAGGCCCATTTAGCTTTTATGGAACATGAAGGAAGGTCCCAGAAGTGGCTGGATTGTGAGGAATAGTAGCAATGAGGATACATGGAGGCAGGGCACACAGTTATCTGTTTTGTGTTCTTTCTCCTACAAGGTCTGCTTGAGACTATGTTGTCTTCACTGCTGGGAGGCCAGAGGAACCCAGTGCTGGACTTCAGACCCTAGAAGTTCTGAGGTCAGTGACGACGACCAGGAGAGAGCAAGAAAGCTTTTCCCCATGAGGAGGAGAAAGGGTGGGCTCCAGCTGCCAGGATGGAACAGATCAGAAGCCCAGATATCTCCCTACCACCTCAGACCACCAAGCAGGTGAGTGCAGAGCCCAGAGGAAGAAGGAACATCACCCGCACAGCCTCCTGGGCACCCGGACCTTCTGTCAAACAATGGCTACCCAAGGGTGAGGAGGACCAAGCTAGAATTACTGGAGCGTGGGTGATACTAAGAAGCAGAACAACCTTTAGCCAGATTTATGAATCTCTAAACTCTGTACAGACAGTGAACCTTGTTGCCTGGACCTGCACGGGGTGCTGTCACCACCACACCTGCGTGCACCACTCCGTCCATCATTCCAGTGGGCTCAGCCATCCATACTTCCAATTCTCCACACATCTGTCCCTCTGCCTGGGACTCTCTCCCCAAGCTTCCCAAGACTGGTGCTTATTCCTCAGAACTCAGCTCCGGTGTCACTACCTAAGAGGAGTCCTTCAGGTCAAAGAGCATATGTGCACCCCTCCCCTTAATGCTTCCTCAATGTCACTTTTCATTATTTATACTTATTTTTACATGTGTATATTCATTTTATTTATTTGAGAGAGAGCAAGCTAGAGAGAGAGAGAGACAGAGAGCACTAGCAGGGGGAGGGGCAGAGGGAGAAGCAGACTCCCCGCTGAGCAGGGAGCCCGATGCAGGACTCGGGGACTCCATCCCAGGACCCCAAGATCATGACAAACACTCAACCGACTGAACCACCCAGCTGCCCCCGTGTATATTCATTTTTTAAACTGGTAGCTCCAAGAGGTCAGGGTCCACTTTTACTTACTTATCACTATCTACCAGGCACTAGCATGTGTCTGGAATGCAGTGTGTGATCAACAAATATTGTGGATTCATAAATGGATGATTGAATGAAGAAATATTAACAAATTTTTGGCCCTGGTTTCTGTTCCTGCATTCAAGTTATCATTTCCTTTTAGAAATGTGACTTAGTACAGTATCGTTTGTAAAAATACTTCTATAAGGAAGAATTAAGAAAGCAGTTAGAGTAGTGCTTTATTTATTTATTTACTTTTTAATACACAGTGCCAATACTAAGGGTTCAACACACAAAGTAGAGAGAGCTGGTAAGATTGTGAAGGAGGCATTTTATTTCCATTGTCTCTGCCTTTCCTTTTTCTCATATCACGGAATGACACGATGCTAAACCTGACCTCACCCTGCTTTCGTTTTATAGATATAAAGTCCCACAGAGTTCCCAATGCAGTCAGTACTGAATTCTACATTTTCTTGACTTTCAGTCCAATGGCTTCCCATTGCCCACATCTCTCTGTCTCCCTGGGTTCTCCTCCTCGACTCAACCAGCTCTGCCCAAAAGCCCTGTTTGACCTCCATTGCTCTCTGTGGACATTATTCTTCAATACAATCTTTCTCCTCTTTTGTGCCTTTTTCTATAGTAACATCTGCCTCGCTGACAAAAAGACCCATGCCCAAAAGATTAATGTTAACGGAGGTGGTGGTGGTGGCGTGGGCGTGTGTGTGTGCCTCTGTTCACAGATCACCTTATCATTAGACCTTCCCAGGTTTGAGGGATACCTCATTCTGATATGATTTTCAAGATATTTCTTTTGGGGCCTTTTACCCCAGCTGATAGAATCAAGAGTCTACAGAAGATTCTACAGGTCCCTTAAGCATGAATTCTTGACCTCTTTGAGTTGAGTTCTTACACATCTTCCTTCTTTCTAATTCTTGTAGTACTTTGCAGTACTAGCAATAAGTAGAGTGGTTAAGACCAACTCATTCATGGAGTATGGTGTCCCTATTGAGAAAACAAGTAGACAAAGAACTCTGTGTGTTCATCAGTGGGTGTAAGCATTATTTCCTTGAGTAGACAAACACAAGTCTCCTCTTGCAGCCTCCGGTCTCTAGCCAGGAAGTACTTTTAGCTGCATTACTCTAGGCAAGTTACTTAAACTCTCTGCTTCAATTTTTCATTTGTAATAATAATAATAATATTATTATTAAGATAATAATAGTGATTCTCTTATATGGTTGCTCTAAGTATTAAATCAGTTAATGCACATGAAGTGCTTAGAACATGACCACAAATATAAGAAGCCCTAATTAAATGTTTGCTGTGATTGTAAATAGTGTGAACAAATATGTTTGATAAGGGCTTAAATGAGTCAGGCCTGTTTAAGAGCCCAGCTCCCCTAGAAGGGGTTGATTATTCCAATCTAGGTCCTGTCACTGACCTCTAAGCACATCCTCTGTTGCAGATGTTAGAACCGACATGGGAATGCTTCCTTATTCTCCCTTCTTTCTTAAAAATATATCAGAAACATCCTAAATATCCACTGATGGATGAATGGATAAAGGTGTGGCATATACATACCATGGACTATTACTCAGCCATAAAAAAAGAATGAAACCTTGTCATTTGCAGCATGGATGGACCTTGAGGGCATTATGATAACTGAAATAAGTCAGACACAGACAGATGAATACCATATGATCTCACTCATATGTTGAATCTAAACAACATCAACAGTAGCAAAATAAAAACCACAAAAGCAAAAAATCCAGTGCATGAGAATAGATTAGCAGTTGCCTAGGGTAGGGTGGGGGAGGTGAAATATGCTAAATTGGTTAAAGGAGTCAAAAGGTACAAATTTCCAGTTATAAAATGAATATATATATATATATTTATATTTGCAGAATATACACCCCAAAATATACCTCTGGCATAATAATTATTTTAAGCTGAAGTCAACTGAGAAGAGCAGATACAAGGAAAGCTCTCCACCTTCCTCCTATTTAGCTAAAAGCATGACATAAATTTATGGAAGGGCTTCCCCTCCCCTCTCTGCCAGGAAGGACAAAAGTCACCTTGTCAGCCCAGAGAAGTCACCAAAGGAATCGACATAATAAAATTGACTACATAGCCTTTGTCTTCCATTAGCTCCACTGTATATTTGTCTTCCACAGTTTGCCACCCTAGAAACTCAAAGTGCTTCTCCTGTGTCTGGTCACTTCTCTGAAAACGTGCGGTCCTTTTGTTGAGATGCTGTAAGAGCCCAAGTTCTAATCACCCCTGTGAGTCACTCATCGCTGGGTGCTCCCAAGCGTATGCAAGATGCCCATGCTAATAAACTTCTGTATCTTTTTCTTTTGTTAATATTTCAGTTATCAGTCAGATTTGCAGGGCCCCAGCCAATCAACCCAAGAGGAGTAGGGGAACATAGAATTTTCTAAGGAAAAAATGACAAGCCTTCATCCCCAATGTAAAAGAGCTCCCCACACTCAAAGTGGGAAGTTGAACTTTACTAAACATTTTTTTAAAAAATAGATGCCTGATGAAGAGTACACTTATCATGATGAGCACTGAATAATGTAGAGAAGTGTTGAATCACTATATTGTATACCTGAAGCTAATATAACACTGTATGTTAACTATACTGGAATTAAAAATTTTTTTAAAGGTACTGTGAGGCAGTCTAGGCCCAAGGAATGGGGCAGGTCTGGCTGGCTCTTGCCCTGTTCTTAATTTAGTGGTTCCCATTCTTTATACCTGGGCAACGCAGAGCCATTGGCAGAGGGCAGAAGAGAGCCCTGTATATACATCACAGATGAGTAGGTTATGTTTATGTATTTGAGGGATTACTCCAGAGCGTCTCAACTTCTTTAAAATTAGAGATGGGAGAACCTCACAGAAGATCCACCCCAGACCTTCTGCATCAGGACACCAGAGAGTAAGACTAAGCTTTTTTTTTTTTTTTTTTTTCCATTCACAAGTAACTCCCACACGTAACTACAGTTGCAGCTAAGCTTTCTTCTGATCTAAAAGGGCCCACTTCTTTTCAGCACTTACATCCATTGCTCAAGCCAGATTATTCCAGTCCTGGGCATGTAATAACACAGTGTTAGTCTACATATCAAGAAGGTGGTATCTGGGGATACTGAGTATCTTCAAGAACTTGGGCAGAATTGGTGCAGCTCTAGAATCCACTGCCCTGGGCATCACCACTCTGTCAACTGAAAATGCCAAGTGTCTAAATCCAGCACACAGCCCCAGTCCTTGCAGCAGGGCTCAGTGAGAGCATGCTCATACCAGCTGAGTATCTCCCGGGATCAGCTGCTGGGGAGTAACGAGACAGCAGAATAAACAGAGGCATTCCGCAAACAGCATCCTCGACACAGCTGACAATAGGGAAGATTCAACATCTTACTCCTGATACAAACCTGCCACCCAAGCTAGTCTTACCAATGCCTTTACTATCCTCAGTGATGGCTACTTTTACCTTAAGAAAAAAAAGAAAAAACAAGCTGATATCAAGGGGGAATTCTGCAAGTTGAGAAACTATTTGCCAAAATGGTGGTCAACTATCTTCTTTCTGGAAATGGCGGACTTCCCAGGGGCTCCTGTGTTTCACGTGGCTAACACTAGAGTTAGTGGACAAGTGTGCACAATCAGATGGAAGGGCTTAGAATCCACTTCCACTTGTGATATGGAGTGGTCTGGCCAAAGCATCTATTTCAACACTACCTTAGGCTACCTTTGGTTCAATATTAATTATGAGCTTTGAATAATTACCTCTGAGCTTCTAGGTATGCTAGGGCTTTTTAGGGGTGTGTGTATGCATGTGGATTTGCATGTGTGTGGTTGTTGAATTTGTCTTTAAATATCATAGTAAATTCCAAGTCACTTTGTCCTCCATATATTTGAAAAGTGAAACATTGATTCCACTTCTGGGGATATTCTCATTGATGCTGAAGGGGTTCAGAGTAAGTCTCCCAAAAAATATGCCACTTTGACATGTGAACTCTTTTGGACTAGAGGCAATCAAGATCCAGCAGTCTCAAGAGAAACTTTTCCCTTCCCTGAACTATGGAAGAAGTTAAATTAGGGGTCTCTCCCAGAATGAGAGTTTTTACCAGAGATAAATTTTATCTGAGTGGCCCTTCGTAGGGCAGGGCGCACATCTCATTGTGAAACACCTGCTCTTCTCTTTGCCTGTGGATTAGCCTCCTCTCCATTGAATCCTGGACTCCTATCCCATGTCTTAGCTCAGGATGGCATATTACCTTTCTGTCTTTGAACTCTCATATACATAGGGTTCCCCTATGTAATACAAAATTAAATTTGATTTTCTCCTGTTAATCTGTCTCAGGTCAATGTAGTTCTTAGACAAACCAGAAGAAATTTTGAAAAGTAGAAGAAAATTTTCTTTTCCCCAACAATACTTAAAAACAATTCAACATATCTTACCTCACCTTGACTCAACTCAACTACTTGCCAAATCAACACCTAATCAACAAACAATTGCACTGCGCAGGCAGAGACTTTTTTTTTTTTTTAACGTAATTATTCTCAGGACCTAGATTGCAACCTGGCTACTCAAAGTGTGGTCCGTGGACCAACAACATAAGCATCAAGGAATGGAAGTGCATAATCTTCAGGCCCACCCAGACCTACAGAACAAAAATCTGCAGTTGAACAAGAGCGTAGGTGATCTGTACTCACATTAAAATTTGAAAAGCCCTCACCTTAGAGTAGTGTTTCTCTCCCATGGGGGGTAAACTGATCACCTATGGGAGAATCACCTGGGATGCTCCCCTAAAAGCTAAGTTTGCCAACCTTACCACAGACTGAGTGAAATGGACTATCTGGGCTGGGGGCTCTCGACATTGCATTAAACAAGTTCCTGTTTTTTAGGTTCCTCTAACTCCAGCAATCTAAAGTTTGAGAAACCCCAGAGTAGTAGCATTTTAGAATATTGCATGTATTGTCAGTTTCATATATAGGATCTCTTCACCAAACTAGAGTCACTGAGCAAGACATACCTGCAATTTTAAACTAATCAAAGAGTACACTGACTATAGAAAGACACACACACATGCACACGCACAGGACAGGCATTAGAAATAATTGCAAATGCAGAGAAACTGCCTTTAATATGAGGAGAAGAACTACCCAAGGAGGTTCTGTTGAGCATTTGTAATGAAATGCAGAATAACTGGTTGTGTTAGAGAGGAAAGGGATAAATTGTGAATAATAACATCATTACACCTCTTATACTCTTGTGTATACATTACTTGTACTTCTTTGAAACAGTATTACAAATATATTTGATTCTAATAGGTTACTTTCAATACAGGGGGAGACATTTTTTGTATTTATCAGATGTGAAAAGAAAAAACTCAAAGCATCAAAAATATAGTCTGCATTTATCCCTCTTCTATATAGGGATGATCTCTATTTATAATTGCTGATAGTGAATTTCTTTTCAAATGCCAAGCTGAAAGGTGTCGCTCTGTCCGTGTGGTTCCATAAAGGAGCCAGTCTACTTTTGTATGTTTAGAAAATCCAGTTGGGTACAATTTTCACTTTTCCTCTGGAAGTTTGACATCAGAAAACATGACTCCATTAATTCCATTTTCATAAGTGCCTGCAAGATCCAAATTACCCCCACAAACATCTGGACATTGTGACATATTTATCGTATTGCTCCCTACTTAGATGTAGGTAGAGTTTTAGAATTGCAAAATAATTTGCCTTAAAATATTAAATGTATCAAAAAGATTAATACACAGCACTTTGTTTTGGCTTAACACTCTCACAGAAAGCTAAGCCAGGAAAGGACACATTTTAACAGGAACAGGAAATTACATTTGAAAAGCAAGAACAATTTTCAACACCTTTGGAATCTTACTTCCAGAAAGGTCACATACCTCAGAGTATAGGATCCCCATGCTGGTCCTTCACAGATTTGTGTCACCCTTACCGCTTCTTGAATCTTCTGGATGTATTTCTGATGAACATAAAATCCTTCCCAGCCAAGAAAAAGTCCCTAGAAGCTGAGGCCGGTGGCACGTCCTTTCTTCCCACACCTGTGGAATGCTCTTCCAGTAACACAGGCAACAACACACCTTCTAGAGAACCCAGCCCAATGAAACATAGGCATTGGCTTACGGCGTAATGACCCAAGTGTGCATCATTTAATATTACAACCCTGAGGAACCGGTTTCTGAGTCACATTTGCTCTGCGAGTAGTGACATGTGGAGAGAAGGGGGCAAAGTCAAGGGGAAAGGGAAGTTCTCAGCCTCTCAGGAAGGACTCAGGGTTCAAAATAGGGCATTGTATATAAGACATTTCCTAATTGAAATCTGGTATTCAGTGGCTATTGAGAAAGGCTAGGGTTGAGCAAACTCACTTGTTAGAACCATGTTTACCTGCCACAGGCTTGACTTCCAGAAAAGATAATCCTCAAGGGGCCCCTGAGCAGCTCAGTCGGTTAAGTATCCGACTTTTGATTATGGCTCAGGGCATGATCTCAGGATCCTGAGATCGAGCCCACCGTCAGGCTCCACACTCAGCATGGAGTCTGCTCAAGATCCTCTCCCTCTGTCTCCCCACCCTGCTCAAAAAAAAAACAAAAAAAATGAGAAAAAAAAATCATCTTCAAAACTCTCACTATGGATTATTTGCTATCTTTAAGCCTGGACAAAGCTATTTGTTTTTCCTTGGTGGTCCTGATTAATATAAAGAAATTAAAGCAATAAATTAAATAATAGATGAAGTTTTTAAGCTATATTATTTTATATACATAAATGTGTTCACTTTCAAGGGCATTTTGAATAAAGCTTGAGCAATTCAAATTGAAAGAAACGAAAATCTTTGAAGAATCAGTCCCACTTATATCCTAGTTAATTAAATTATCTTTAAACGTTTAAATTACACTTATAGTATCACTATATTTAATTTTCTTTAATAAGTACTTCAATTCCGAACCTAACAAGTAATACTTTTCCAGCTAAATGGTCTCATAAATCTAATAAACTTATTAACATAATAAATATTAAATTGTCTTAAAAATTCTAATAGTGTTTATAAATTCAGCCAAATTATTTTATAATGTTCAGTTTTAACATTGTAAGTCTGAAATCAATTGTCCCATTACATATTTTAAAAGGAATCACCAGGCCACTTGGTCAAACATGGTTTTATGCAAAATCTCTTCAACATTCTAAACATTTTATATATAAATATAATACCAACCATTCACACATTGTCTCTGAACACAATCATAGCAAAGTGTGGAAATTTTCCAGAATTAGAAAATCCACACACACACCCATGAAAGAACCAGTTTCAACCATCCCAAACAAATTGATGTGATTCTTCCAGTCACTGAAGGTTCTTCAGTGGCCAAGAATAAGGGGCCAGAATCCAAGACCTGAGCCTACATATATTCAGCGAACTTCTTCCTACTCCACTGATGGACATAATGAGATATTTTTATAAGTTTTATAACAAAAATTATATACTTTACCTTAGATTTGGCTTTCGGACCAACCTCCCGGGAGTTTAAGAATTAACTAATTCTTTTGCTGAAGATGGAAGTCTGCAATAACCACTAAGTTGCAGCTGACTTTCCTTTTGGCTTGGTTTGATTTTGCGTTTCTTAAAACACTTAAGACATTTAAGTGTCTTTCCCTTTGACATAAACATTAATGTTTTTTCCACTGGGTACTTCACGCTCTTATGCAAGTCTTCTATAACCCCTTTCAGCTCCTTCTGTAACCTCTTTTAACTAATTGGTGTGGCCAGAACTCTTCACTCTCCCCACCTCTCTGCGAAGGTCGCTGCTAGCTTCCTTCTCTGAGCTCCTTTCTCCCTAACCTCAAGAGGATTCTTCAACTTCCTGTCAGGACCAAAACTCGCCTAATCGGATTCTGCATCTCTCTTGACTTCATCTTGAAAGGTAGCAAACACACCACCCTAAAATATGTCTCTTTAACATAAGGATTGTTTTGATGTGGTTGTTTTTAAAAACCTTCAGACACATAAGAGAATCTCTGAAAACAGAGTAGAAGTTTACTTTTTTGTAAAGGACATTTACATATATAAAAGAAATTTCCCATTTATAAAGGTGTCTCCCTCGGGAAGAGGAGGCTGACTCTAGATCTCCACTGGAGATTAATTCTTCAATTAATGGAGAAGGCAATGACTTAAATCTGCAGGACAATTGATGCTGTTTACTGTGCCCCTCCCCCAACTTCTTCAGTTCTCTCCAGCTGGAGATTATATTTAAGGTGTTGGTTTGGGTCATTTCAAGGGATTTTACTCAGTTTTCCTGGGCCTCCTGTGTGTACACATGAGGTACACACGTTATTAAACTTCGGTTTTTTTTCTCTTAATCTGTCTCTTGTGATGGGGGTTCTCAGCCACAGAACCTAGAGGGGTAGAGGAAAGATTCTTTTTCCTCCCCTACAATCTGATTCTAAAGACACAATACTCATTATAATTATGGAAGAGGAACTGTTTCAATGTAGGGTTGACTCTGAAAAACAACAATAAAAAAGCAATTGACTCATTGCAATTGGTAAAAACACTCCAGACCAGTGAGTCTCGAACAGCGATGATTTAGCCCCTAGGTAAGACTGCCAGATTAGCAAATAAAAATACAGGATGTTTAGTTAAATTTGAATTTTAGATAAATTTCTGAACTACCACATGGGGAATGCTTCTACTAAACAATTATGTTGTTTAACTGAAAATTAAAGGGGCGCCTGGGTGGTTCAGTAGGTTGAGCATCTGCCTTCAGCTCAGGTCATGATCCCAGGGTCCTGGGATGGAGCCCTGAGTCTGGCTCCCTCCTCAGCGGGGAGTCTGCTTCTCCCTGCCCCCCTGCTCTTGTGCTCTTGCTCTCTCTCTCTCCCTCTCAAATAAATAAATAAATAAATAAAATCTTCAAAAAAGTAAAATAAAACAATAAAGCCATCACTCTGACCATTGTGTGGAAATTGGATCTGAGGCAGGCATGAGAAAAAACAGCAAGACCAGTCAGCGGGGAGATAATAGTACGTAAGGCAGGAAAGCAGCAGTGGGGACAGAGAGAAGAGGAGGTAGGAGGTAGAAATAATGGGCTTTTTGTTGAAAATGCACTGTTAGGCTGTGTTGAAATAAACTTTGGTGTCCAAGATGGAGCCACACTTGCCCAGAATGCCACGTCAGCAAACCAAAACTGAGAGAACTTTCATGTTCCTATAAATGCTCCATTTGATCAGAAAGGCAGTATTTCCAGCCAGCCAATCCCCAACTGCCAAGAATCTGTGCTACTATTGTAGTTCTAAATAAAGTGAGATATGCAACCCTGGCCGATCAGCTTAAACCAAAGACATTAACCTTATTCCCCGATGGGCCTGCTAGCCAGGGGTGCCCCGTTTCCATATTGCTGCTTCTAATGCTCTATAAAACTTGCCTCTGCCCAACATCCCTTGAGAAGAGTGTCCCATTTGTGTGGCATTGTATTCCCCCAATCCAAAGGATATCAAACTAAATTGTTTTATTCTTGTCATTTGACAATGATTTTCTCCTGGCACCAAATACACGTCCCTATACATTGTTCTGTGATGCTCACATTAGCTCTCTGTAAATTACATTTCTCTTTTCCCCACTGGCCTCCTGTTAGATTTCCCCCATAGGGTGCACTCAAGGAAGACTGCAAGACTAAGGAGGCAGAAAGAAAGCTGCTCCTTCCTGTGTGTTTTCTGATCCCATCAGCCTAAGCCCAGGAATAGCCCTTCGTCCTGGAAACAGCGATAGGTCTGGCTTTTTCCCTGCACTGCTTGGACCCCAGCCGAATCATGCCCTTCAGAGGTACCAATTCCAACGGCCTCCCTCCTCCAGCCCAACCAGGTGCAGCTCCTCCCCTGAGCTCCTATAGCAGCAAGCAGACCGTGGTCCCTCCTCAATGCCTGGGTCCCAAGAATTTCAGGGTCCTTCCCCGTAGCTCCTACATTCTGGTAACCCCAACCTCTAGTCCTCATTCCCCCATTCCAAGAGGTGGTAGCTTCTTCTGTAGTTCTGTCACCTCAATGCCCCCCCTTTGCCTTTTCAGCCCTGCAATACCCACTTAACTGATGTCTTGTATTAAATTCTTTCAGTTAAAATAACTAGTGTGGTTGGGGCGCCTGGGTGGCGCAGTTGGTTAAGCATCCAACCCTTGATTTCAGCTCAGGTCATGATCTCAGGGTTGTGAGATCGAGCCCCGCCTCTGGCTCTGTGCTGGACATGGAGCCTGCTTAAGATTCTCTCTCTCCCTCTCCTTCTGGCCCTCCCCCAAACTCACCCTGGCTCGCTCTCTCTCTCCCCAAATAAATAAATAAACAGACAAACAAATACAAATGCAAATGAAAAATAAAAAAATAAGTTGTACAGTTTTCCTTACTGGGCTCTGGCTGATATAGTACCCTGGAGATGTGTAGAAGCTACAGATAGCCAGAATTCTCAATCCGATATAAGCAACATGCAGAATCACAGATCAAGGAAGGCATGCATGTTTCCAGCTTGGTGCCTTTCACCCAAGTGCAAAACACCAGAAAGGAAACAAGATTAGGGAAGGGCTGGGGAGACACGATCTGTCCCAGTTTGCAGGAGTGGTGTTTGAGAGACATCCAATATCCAATGGGAAGTTTGTCATCCGGTCCCAGAATTTTACAATGAGAGCTGTTCTAGAGACAAAGATTTGGAGAGTGATCAGCAAATAGACCAGTAGTTCCCAAAGTAAGAAATGAGAGAGTTTAGATACCTTACTAAAGTCTTCCCCCCCCCCCACCACACAACCTGTATAAATTCTTTGACTGTATAGGGTTTTTTCTTCTTTAAATAACATAACAACTTTTTCTTTTCATTTTAGCACCTTTAAATGGGAACAATGGCTATCCAAGCAAATAAGTACTTTTGCTAATCAGAATGTTTGTGTTTCTGAGTTTTAATCATTGGAGCCCTGTCATCTCTTTCTGCAATTCTCTTGCTTGTGAAAGCTTATTAGATCATTTGTTCGCTTAAAATAAAGTCCAGGATTCTGAGGCCAAATTGCAATAATTCTTGTTTTGTACTAAGATAGGGTCTTTACTCCAAGACTTAAAAAATCTTGTCAAATTTGAAATCACTTCTGAATTTTCCAGAAAGAAACTTATGGTAATGGAAAAGGAAATGGGGTCAGCCATCCCTTAAAATAAAGAAAAAAAAATACATTGGCATTTTAAGTTTAAATTTAAAGTAGGTCACTTAATTGTTTAGCACTTACGCAACACTTAATTCCACGGTGGGTTTTATTTCTGTGTCATCCTCCATCAGTACTCACAGAATTAGTTATTACCATGTGCTTTAATGGAAACACGAAGAGTAAATATCATGCTCTTGACCCCACAGCCATTGGAATGCTGTGATTTGTGTTTTTCTGTTTTTTAGATAACTTCACATATCTGAGATGAGAGTTTATTTTTATTTCTTGGTAAAAGCAGAAATGAAGATAAAAAGTAACTATATTACTGACAAATCCTGTGATGTTGGATGACTGTTTCGGGATATAACCACCTACTTTTGCAAATGTTCACTATTCCTCCAGTGACTGAGGAATCTGTTGGAAGAATTAAATTATAAGGCTCTTGCCATTTTGCAGTAAAACCAGTTTCACAGTGTAGACAAGCTATACTCTTTAGGGTGTGGATTTATTACTCTGCCCTGGGACAGAGGATGTTACCTACCTTATTTACACTTTGAACTGCAATTTTCTCTTGCTCTTGGTGCCTTTTAGGGCTTGAGAAAGAGGATTTATGTCTACTTTCTCGCAGGGCCTTAACATTCATCCTATTACATTCTCTTCTGAGGTTATGAAATGCAATCTCAACTTTTTATGGGGTTTTGTTTGTTTGGTTCTATTTCATAGTAAAGGGTTGTTTTCTGGATTTTTTGTTTTGTTTTTTGAATTCAGCTGTTGTTAAGGTCAGGCCCGTCAGACTGGTGGGCCCAGATTCTGATCCTTCCTTTTTAGAACTTCACCTATTTCCCCCAGTTCTTGGTAAAGCCCAGACGTTTTCGGCCAACCATTTCTCATAGAATAAGGCAGGGTCCCAAGGCCATTGTCTCACATACGATTCTTTCAATTCAAGGCATTCCTTCTTTCTCTGTGTCAATCATGAATCCACCAAAACAAGTGAACCTGAGACATTCCATTATATTGCCATTTTTAAATTGCTTTGAAAGCATTAAAATGGCAGCATCTAAAAGGCTGAAAAACCATAGCATAACATTCAGGGCCAACCATTCTGGAAGGCACTTAGCATGCAGACTGATGAGAGTTTCTGTCTATGTTCTTATCCTCTCTTCCCCTTTTTCCATTTTGCATTCCTCACTCTTACAGTTATGTTATGAGCCAGCTGTGTGATGCACTGCTTAAACAGACTCATGAAACTCTGACGGATAGGCATTCCACAGGCCATTTAGAGTATAAGAAACATCTCACATCCTTACTTTTTAAATCAAATTGTAAGTGGGTTGAGCCTACTTTCCGAGGCTTTGAAGAAATCCAAGATTGCTCAAGTTCTCTGGGGTTTCCCCCTCTCTTGGGACGTACCGGAACCCTTGGGGTCTCAGCACATATCACTCTATGCAAGTGAGTTACCGTGGTGATTAGCATCATCCTTATCATTATTCTGTAGCGTGCTTACAAAAAGCTTGGCAGTTTGCTAAAATGTAAATTCCCCACACTCACACCAGAATGTGAAGACCTGGGGAACTGCATGTTGATAAACATTCCAGATGATTCTGAAGCTAGTGTCCATGGCCACTTTGAGAACTGGTGATTCTTGATCTTTCTGATCTAGAAGCTTGGACAGGAAGCATTTATCTGGCTCCAAAGACAGTTTTGGACTTGCATATAAATGCATTTGTGAGGCGCCTGGCTGGCTCGTTGGAAAAGCATGTGACTCTTAATCTTGGGGTCATGAGCTTGAGCCCCACATTGGGTATGGAGCCTACTTCAAAAAAATAAATAAAATATTAAAAATGAATAAATAAATGCATTTGAGTTTGAGATTCTAAGAATTCTTCACATAAAATTAATGGAGGTGGGCGGCGCCTGAATGGTTCAGTTTGTTAAACGTCTGCCTTCGGCTCAGGTCATGACCCTGGAGTCCTGGAATTGAGCCCCGCATCAGGCTCCCTGCTCAGCGGGGGGTCTGCTTGTCCCCCCCAATTCATGCTCCCTCTCTCTCTCTCTCAAATGAATAAATAAAATCTTTAAAAAAAAAAGTAATAAGGCTGTATAGCAAATACTATTCCTGACCTTAATGACTCTACTCTCTCGATGACGACACTCAGTTATCAATAGGCAGTTATTGGGCCAGAACTGCCTGCTCATTTCTATTCTAGACATAAAACCGAAAAAAGACCTTATGGTAAATAACCCATGAAATAGGAACAGATTCACGTGTATCTGAATTGCTGCTACCAGGGCTTTGACCTACTACATTTTCTACTCTAGGTTTTTCTTCCTTGGTCATTAATATTTGCTTGTTTCTTTTAACTAACGTGTGCTCAATGAGAATGCTATCACTCTGCCATCCCAGCAAAATTACTGCTTGGAGGGAGAAGAAAAACGTAGTTTTCGTGAACATAGCACAGATATAAATACAGTACATAAACCGATATCCAGCATATCTGCCGTACTACATGGAGAAGCGTCAATGAGGGAAGGATGCCTGCAAAGCTTCCTTAAAAAGAAACAGGTAGAAAAGTTTGAGAAATACTGCTTCACCTGATTTCAATCTTAAGTTTTCTAGTTTTTAAAATAAACAACGTTTATGGGGGCGCCGGGGTGGTTCAGTAGGTTGAGCATCTGCCTTCAGCTCAGGTCATGATCCCAGGGTCCTGGGATCAAGTCCCACATCGGGCTCCCCGCTCAGCGAGGAGTCTGCTTCTCCCTCTCCCTCTGCCTGCCGCTCCCCCTGCTTGTGCTCTCTCTCAAACAAATAAATAAAACCTTTAAAAAATAATATATAAATAAAATAAACAGCTTTTAAATTTGGGAAATAGAGAAGAAACTGATTTCCAAGAATCCTGCCGCACCAACATAACACATACCCGTAACATTATCAAACACATAGTTGGCACTTGGTGTTCTAGGGAGTAGTCTGAGCCCTTTATATATATTAACTCCTCTAATGTGGTCAACAATCCTTGACCACATTAAACCCAACAATGATTTAACAGATGAGGAAGCTGAGGCCCAGAGACTTAAGTAACTTGCCAGGGTGACATGACTCTTAAATGGCAACATGACGGTCAAAACCCAAGACACTTGGCCTCAGAATCTGTCCGTAGAGCCATTATATTATCTGGTCTCTCTTTTGGTATACAGCCTTCCAATCTTCCTGTGGATGTGTGTGTTCACTTGGTTAATTAACTTGCAAAAAGTGGGATTTTGTGGTGCAATGATTTGCATCCTACATTTGCCCTTTACTGGTACTTAGTGACTTCCTTTCCTGTTACAAGAAAGGCCTCAGTATAATTTTTTGTGACCACCTTAACATTTCCTTGGTATCGATGATAACAGCTCTCATTTACTTAGCACTTCCCATGGCCTGCTGTCTGGCAGGTGCTTGACACATACTGTCTAGTTCAAACTATGAGGATAGGAATTCCCCGAGATAATAATAAAAAACAATGGCTAGCATTTATTGAGTGTTTACTATTCACTGGGCACCTCTGAGGGACCTCATCCACATTAGTGCTCTTTTGCAATCACCCAATGAAGTTGACACTACTGTTATCCCCATTTGTACTGAGGAGGAGACTAAGACTTTGAGAGGCAAACTTATCTGCTCAAAATCAGCAGGTGGCAAGTGGCAGAACATAGCCAAAAGCCTTCCTCTAGGTAGACTTCTTGCTGCCATGATGGTGTCTTGATTTCCAGACCTTGACTCATTTTGGCTCCCCAGACACCCCTAGACCACTGAAGCTGCAGATTGCTCATTATGAGCTTGGATTTCCTGACCTTTTTCAAGTTCAACTTGCCCAGCTACTGTCCTGTTGCATTACAACTTGGGCATTATTGACTCTGACCAAATAAATGGCACAGAAAATAAATCCGTAATTCTTAGAATGTGCCCCTCTCAGAGTGGGTCTCCCTGACATTAGCCCAGAGGCAAACAGCATCATTTGCAGCATTATTTGTAGGTGGTCAAACAAGAAAGCTGAATTAGCTAAGAGCTAGTGTCAGGTTTCCTGTGCAATTTCAATAGAAAAATATTAAACCTATAGGAGTAAATATTTTTCATATTTTATGTTTAAAATATTAAGTAGAAGAAAAGTTACAAAAGTATCCATATTCACTGTGGCTATGTGATGTCTCCAAGTAGAAGATGATAAAAAATGCTATTTCCCAACTGAAATCCATATTTCAATGTGTCTTCAAAACTGTAAAAAAGAGAGAAATATGCAAAAGCATTTCCTTAGAGGGAAAAAATAAACATTCCCTAAGGAAATTTATGGTGTGGCCAAGCAAGTTGAATTCTCCATGAGCTTTTGAATCTGGTTTGAACCAAATATTGACTCTTAGTTTATAGTTCTGACCCTTACGGGACTGTACTCAGGAGTTTGTCAGTGATTCAGGAAGAAACAAAGTGTGGGTGTAGGAAAGAACTATCTGGCAAAGAAGGAGGTGACTTAGCTGGTGCTAAGAAATATGAGGCATTCTTATACATACATTCAGCCCACAAACTCAGCACGGGGGCCAAGAGAAGTCAGACCCAAGATGGGCCACTTGGGTATGAAGATCATTTTGATTTAAAAAGCAATCAAAACCCAGCAGATTCAGGAAAAGCTCTTTTACCTCCTCGCTCAAAATAATTCAGATAGAGGACTTGCTCCAGTAAGAGAGCTATCAGTATTGATAACTATGTTATGATATGAACTAGGTATGGTAACGAGGGAGGAACCTAGTAAGGGCTGTTTGATCAAAGTCCTCTATGTCACATTGTTTCTGAAGGGCCCAGAATGCATTTGTTTATAAACATTTGCTCTTTTATCTTCCTGTGAATTGCATTCCTTCCCTTTCAAGTCCCAGACCCCTAACCCCTCAGTTCTAACTCATATGTATACTTCATTTTGCCTGACTGTCTTTGGAATTTCCATGTCTGTGTGGATTCCACATACACATAAAATTAAATTTGATTTTCTCCTGTTAACCTGTCTCATGTCAATGTCAATTTGATTCTTACTCCAGCTAGAAGGATCTTGAATGGCACAGAGAATTCTTCCTTCCCAACATCAGTTAATCACACAAAGTTTGAGGATCCAAGATCTTCAGAGGTTTGATGTTCCTCAAAGTTTAATCCCAGTGCAGGAGGAGTGCAAATTGTTACATCCACTCTGGAAAATTTTTTGGAAGTACTACTGCAATTCTACACATGAATATCTTATGACCAGAAAATTCTACTCTTAACATATACTTAACCAAAATGTAAATACCAAAGACATAAAAAAAAATTCAAGTGGCATTTGCAATGGACAAAAGTTGAACTCCACGAGCTGTGGAATAGATAAATAAAATTTGATACAGTAATATAATGGAATACTATACAGCAATACAAATGAACAGACTACTGCTACATGCAAAAATATGGATGAATCCCACAACCATAATGTTGAGCGAAGACGCTAGACCCAAAAAAGTATGTACATGCAATTCCATTTTTATAAAGTTCAAAAGAGCAAACTCATAAGATATTAGAATCAGAGTAGTGGCTCTCTTTAAGGAAGAGAAGGAAATGGTCATTGGGAGGCACTTGAGAGAGTTTTTGGGTACTAGCAGAGTTCTATTTCTTGATCTGGGGTATGATTTCACAGGTATATTCACTTTAGGATAATTAATTGAGCTTATTACCTCCACATGTTTCTACATGTATGTTACTCTTAAACATACAGAATGAATAGACTAAAACCTCCAACAAATATGATTTTCTAGGACCCTCTCCCCCAGGGCTACTTCCCCATTCCCACCAGCCCACCATCCTCTTAGAGAACGTTCCCATCTCCAGTCCTGCCTTTTCCTTGTCACCCCAGGTGGTGGTGACTGAGTCACTGAGTCTTGTCATCATAGGCCTTGGACACCTGTAACACATGCTTCCTCCTAGCCCTGAATCACCCATGGCCAGAGAATCCATCTTATTTGAGAAATATGATAGGAACGACTGGAATCTGGCCACATTGATCTTTTCCTGGAAGGATTCTGCTGTGCCCTAAAAACACGCCCAACGAAGTTAGGGGAAAGCAGAAGTACAATTACTACTTAGAGTGCCATCTGGTGTATTTTTTGCCAAGTAGCACAAACATCTCTGCTAGGAGCCATGGAATTTCAAGTCTTTCCCTGAAGCATATTATAGACCTCTGGCTTTGGATTTAACCTTTGACAAAGTCCTACGAATTTCTGTAATGTATCAATTTGGGAAATATAGAATAACTACTGATGTAGTGGACATTTGTCTGGGTTTTTTTCCCCTGTCATCCTGAACAAGCTGTTTGGAGACTGTCCCACTATGGAAACAGTAGAAAAACAAATATTGGATTTCCCAGACTCCCTTTACCTCAAGCATCACATGACCTAGGGCCACCAATTAGAAACATCTGCCACCTGAGCTTAGAATTAGAAGCTCAGAAGAAAAAAAGCTGAGACTGCTGTTTCTGTTCTAATGACTGGTTCCCATTTCTAAAGACAACAATGGGAGCAAGTCTAGCAGCAAGTGCAAAAGCTAAAGGGTATGAGAATTTGCCCTACTTGCAGGCTAATAGATTCTTGAGGGAGCAAAGCAGATGAGCCAGATAGATACCTGAACACACAAGAGAACATAGTGGATCTTTTATAATGGGCAGTAAGCATGTCTACCCCTTTGCTCTGTAGGGAAATACTGTTTTTACTTTCCAAGGCTTCTGCTATGCAAGCATCCTTTTAAAAAAAAATTAAATTTAAATTCAATTGATTAACATAGAGTGTATTATTAGCTTCAGAGGTAGAGTTCAGTGATTCCTTAGCTGTGTATAACACCCAGTGCTCATTACATCAGGTTGCCAGACACATCTCCGAAGGCAAGGGAGACAAAAGCAAAAATGAGCTATTGGGACTTCATCAAGATAAAAAGCTTTCGCACAGCAAAGAAAACAGTCGACAAAAGACAACCTACAGAACAGGAGAAGGTATTTGCAAATATCTTATCAGATAAAGGGCTAATATCTAAAATCTATAAAGAACTTATCAAACTCAACACCCAAAGAACAAATAATCTAGTCAAGAAATGGGCAGAAGACATGAGCAGACATTTCTCTAAAGAAAACAACCAAATGACCAAAAGACATATGCAATCATCCTTGACGGGTAGTCTAGAACACCAGCAACCAGGGCCTCTGCTTGTAAGACATGCAGAAAAGCAAGATACCAATGGAGAAATGTCTCCTAACACAGGGCTCAACAACCAGTGTTGAGGAAATTGGAGGTGTTAATTGCAGTGACTCAATTGAACCATGGTGCCAGTGATGTTTTCACCAGACCAGTCTGCAGCATTATTTCCAGCACTGGCCCTGGCTACATTGTCTACAAACCTAGTTCCTAAACCCATTTGGAGTTAGCCAGCTCTGGGCAATATTTTCTGCTTAGCTTCTTTCACTCACACCTATCTGTCCTGCCTGATATACTAATGAAGTGAAGTAGTGACTTTTCACTAGAAAATGCCTATCCATACCCATCTCTTGCCCTTTATTTTGGTTGATTCATTTACTCTCTTAGATATTGGATAAACCATCTGCCTTCTCATCCACCAAAGGCAGGTGTATGATCTCTCCTGAGTCCAGTCTTAAAGAACAACGAAGTAGGATCTGTACCACCCAAATGTCCAAGACCTGAGGTTATATCCCCAGATCATATGCTTTCTGAAGGTGTTGGATCCCTGGCCTGCAAGTTGCGAGGACCCTGGAGATTTTGTCTTAATCTAGGATACAAAGAAACTCAACTTCATGAGCACCACTGATGAGTTTCTGCGTTTGTTAATTGTGTCCTGCACGACAGAGCTTCCTAGCATAGTGTCTCACGGTTCTTGCAAGATACAGTTTTTGTTCATGGATTGTTGGATAAGGACCTGAGTTTTAATATTTCTTGAAGGATTGTCTCCCAGACAGTTCGTAATTTGATATTGGTTTTCGTGTCTAAAAATGTATCATTTTTGCATTGTCCTGATAGTAAAAAATACTTTTCTAGCAGTTTTCCAAGATGGAGTGTCATCTTGCCTCCACGATCAGCTACCTTGATTATATTTTAACTGCACCTTTCATGTTAATTACATATCAAGTCCTTCTCCCTCTTAATTTAAGGACTCATAAGCTGCTGGGGTGGGAAGGGGCTGAAGGGGTCATCTTCTAGTTTACTGCTCGATTTTTAAAGAAGGAAGGAAATTTCACATGCTGTAAGTTTTCATGTCCTTTTTGTTTCTTTTAAAAACATGCCATTTGTTAGATTTATTTTGAAGCAGTAAAGTAATACTTGCTTATTCTTTTATTGGAAAATAAAGGAACTAATTTTTAAAAAGTCATCCAAAGAGTATTTGCTATTAATGCCTACATGCATTTTTTCCAGACACTCATTTCTCACTGTGTGCATATTTTTATGATTTAAATAAAAGTATATATTTCATTTACATCTTGGTTATTTTTCCACTTAGCTGCATATCATTGCTTCTTTTTCTTAACACGCCACTGCTTCTAAAGATGTCCCCCCCTCTTTCCCAAGCGGTGAGGAAAGTTAATGGTTTCAGGAGGCAGTTTTCAGATTTTAAGTTGCCTGCAAATTTATTTTTCATTTTCATATACAGAGTCACACACAGGTTTGGCTGGGATGGTAGGGAGTAAAGTGCATGCGGTTATGATGAAATGTAAAGTTAGACTTATGTGTTCTAAATGATGTAAGCGAACGCTGGGCTGGAACTTTCTAGACCAACATGGTCACTAATGCGCCCAGGATCTATGTCATCTGCAAGAAGAGAAAAGTATACAGGAATTCCTACTGGGAAATGGACCAGCCATGCAGGATCAGGATGACAGATGTCACTGAAAATTTTCAAGACAAGCATTGTTTAAAAAGATAACAATGGTGTGCCTGTGTGGCTCAGTAGGTTAAGCATCTGCTTTCTACTCAGGTCATGATCCCAGGGTCCTGGGATCCGCCTTCAGCTCAGGTCATGGTCCCAGGGTCCTGGCATCAAGCCCCGCATCAGGCTCCCTGCTCAGTGGGGAGCCTGCTCCTCCCTCTCCCTCTGCTCCTCTCCCTGCTCATGCTCACTGTCTCTCTCTCGCTCTCTCTCTCGAAACAGTAAATAAATAAAAACTTTTAAAAAATGATAACAATGTTATTTAATCTTGGCCAGAGGGTTTATTGTATGCCATGAACCATACCTTAAATGCATTTTCTTAATCATCTCACAGACCTTAAACTAGATACTGTTACCAGTTGAGACTTAGAGAAGTTCAGTAGCTTATCTTAAGGAGCTTGCAAGTGACAGAGCCAGGACTCCTGTAGCATCCGCCTCAGTGCTAGGCATTTCGAAGTCACCCAGTGGCAATCTGTGGGGCTGATGCAGTTGGATGTAAAAATTATATTGTAAAAAATTATATCATATATTTAAAGGGGTGCCTGGGTGGCTCAGCTGGTTAAGCATCTGACTCTTGGTTCAGGTGGTGATCTCAGGGTCCTGAGACTGAGCCCTGCATGGGGCTCTCTGTTCAGTGCAGAGTCTGTTTGTCCCTCTCCCTCCCCCTCTTCTCCTCCCCCTACTCGTGAGTGCTCTCTCAAATAAGTATGTAAAGATAAAACCTCAAAAAATAAGAATATATTTAAAGATGTGGGGAATGTTCACCACACACTAAGAGAGAAAAGGAAGGTTACTTAGGAGCGTGTGTACTCTAATATGTATTTAGTAAAGTAAACACACAGAGCTATATATGGTACTCACACCCCATAAATACGTGTGTGTGTGTTTGCCTGTACAGAGGAATCCAACAGCAAATATGCCAAGATGTTGGTTGTCTCTGGATAAAAGATCACAGATGGTTTTTTTTTAAAGATTTTGTTTATTTATTTGACAGAGAGAGATACACAGCGAGAGAGAGAACACAAGCAGGGGGAGTGGGAGAGGGAGAAGCAGGCTTCCCGATGAGCAGAGAGCCCGATGTGGGGCTCGATCCCAGGACTCTGGGATCATGACCTGAGCCAAAGGCAGACGCTTAACGACTGAGCCACCCAGGCGCCAGCGATCACAGATGGTTTTTATTTTCCTCTTTGAGATCTCTATTTTAGAAATATTCAAGTTTTATAATAAGAAGAAGCAAATAGCTGGCTGTTTGCCTCAAAAGGTTAGTTGGGTAACTGGTTGAATGGTGTTATCAGTCAGGGTTCTCCAGAGAAGCAGAACCAATGGAGTAAACACAGACACATGTACAGAGAGACATATCAGGAAGGATTGCCTCACATGATTATGAGGCTGAGGGGCCTCACCATCTGTAAGCTGGAGGCGCAGGAAAGTTGATGGTGTAGTTCCAGTCTGAGCCCAAAGACCTGAGAAACAGGGGAGCCTATGTCTGAGGGCAGAAGAAGACAGATGTCCCAGCTCAAACAGAGAGAGCAAACTGGCCCTTCCTCTGCCTTTTTGTTGTATTGAGGCCCTCAGTGGATGGGGTGGGGAGTGCCCACCTACCCTGGGGAGAATGATCTTCTTTACTCAGTCTACCAATTCAAATGCTAATCTCTTCCAGAAACATCCTCACAGACACATCCAGAAATAATGTTTTACCAACTTTGGACATCCCTTAGCCCAGTCAACTTGACACATAAAATTATCACAAATGGTATCCTACATCCTAAAGCCTGGGCGAGAGGGAAAGAATATTCGCATCGTTATAAAGAGGGAAGCAGATGTGAATACCAGCTTTTTTTAAGCCAAATCTCAAGGTCTCATCCTAGATTTATCCTGCAAAACACCCACCAGGGGTTCATAGTTTAAAGCAGAGTGTTGGGAGGCATATCTTCCATCCCCTCATCAGAAGAATCACTGGAGGGCCTTAGCTTTTTTATAAAACTTCAGAGCAATCAGGTCTGTCTCCTAAAACAAAGCCTTGACCTCCTACCCCACCCCTCTGGTAGCATCAGAAATCTCTATCTTTCCACAAAAGATTTTTTTTTTTTTCAGTGAACAGGAAGATGGGAACAGGCGACAAGAGAAAAAAAGAACATATTGGAGATAAACTCAAAGTTTTACCACTTTATGCCCAGATGCTTGCCTCCAGGTCTTCCCCTCCCCAAATCCTCTTGAACACGGTAGCCCGACTTCCCTTTCACACTGGCTTTTCACACTCGTGTGTTAGTAAGACAGGAGATATATTTCCTTCATAATTTTCAATTTGTACTATTATACAAGTAATAGATGTTCTTGGCAGAAAGGTTGGAAAAATAACACAATTAGAAAAATTACAAAGGAAGAGAGGAAACTAAAGATCACACACAAATCCGTTCCCCATCACCCAAGCACTTCTGGAATTGAAATCATTCTCTAGGCACTGACATAATGCTAGGGGATGTTATTTCTCTTGCAACAACTTCCTTAGGCTAGGTCAATATAGATTTTAATCAAGCTAAGTCAGAGCTTAATGAAACATCTGCTGAAAGATGCCTTTTGTCTCCTGAGTCTAGTCTGCATTGCAGACATCTCTTTTTGGCTATGACATCGAGGCTGAAAGAGTAACCTGGGCTTCTAAGCAGAGCACAGCATTTTCTAGGAAAGGCAGCTTGGATGTCTGCATGTGAAATGGCCCGTAAGTACGAAGACAGATTCTGTCTCCCCCTTCCTGCTCCTCCCCCAATGCACATAGCTTTGTTTCACTGTGTGGCTAATGAACTTGCAGGACAGCTCAAGGGTGTCTCACCAGCTGACTCTACCCATCTGACTGACTTACTAATCAGAAATTCTCTTTTATTACTAGCCATAATGATGACTCTTTATTGAGGGCCCACGGGGTGCTGATCACCGTGCTGTGCATTTGAGTTTGCCAGATCAGCGAATACTTAACAAACTCCCCATGAAATAGTATTACTATCTCGGTTTGTTATTTTTTAAGATTTTATTTATTTATTTATTTATTTGAGAATTTGAGAGAAAGAGAGAGAGAGATCCTGAGCAGGGGGAGGGGCAGAGGGAGAGAATCTCAAGCAGACTCTGTGCTCAGCACAGAGCATGACATGGGGCTCGGTCTCCCAACCCTGAGATCATGACGCTGGGCTGAAATTAAGAGTCAGATGCCCAACCGACTGAGCCACCCAGACCCCCTTTACAATCCCTGTTTTATAGATGGGAAAACTGAAATTCAGAGGAGTTAATTTAACGGCTCAAAGGTCACAGGGCTGCAAAGTGCTGGAACCAAGATTCAAACCAAGTCTGTCTCACTCTAAACCCATTCTCTTAACTGATCGAGTTAACAGGCTCTCTCAGGTAAGTAGACTCACTTTCTAAAGACATGGCTCATGTTCATGATGCTAATGGTCCAAGTACAGAGGAAAGCCCTGGACCAAGATACTATAAAGTGTCATCCACTCAAACCTTATCTCCCTAAATATCCCACCTTGAGACCTAAATTCCAGTGCTATGAGGTCAATAACTGCTGTTTGGTTGAGTCCAGATGACTGTTGAATTTTTATATTTGGTAAGACAATTCCTGACTCCCAGAAGCACCTCTACCTTATGGAATATCAAATAAAAGAACTTCATTTGGGGATGGATGGGATGTATTTTTGACTCCATACTTTTCATCCTTTCCTGTGTCTCAGATGAATTGTGTGTGACAAGGATATAAGTTCCTATATGTTCTCAGGCTTCCACCATCTTCTCAGAGTTGGAGAGGTAATGGGAGGTCATGAAAGGACCCTTGCTTGCTAGGTTAATCCTGGTTTCTCTTTCCTTGGAAGGAATCTGGGTAATGTGAGAATAAATCAGTAGGAAGAGTCTAGGAAGCCTTACAGATTTAAAATAAAGAGAAGGAAGAGGAACACAACAAAAACCTTGGAGTGACTGCCATTTATAAGACACAAAGAATAAGAAAAAAAAGCAACATTGTGAAAACAACCCTTTCAGCATTTTTGTGACACACACAGCAATGCTTTAAAATTGCCATCTAAAATTTGGATGCTGGGACACCTGGGTGGCTCAGTCAGTGAAGCCTCTGACTCTTGATTTCAGCTCAGGCCATGATCTCAGGGTCGTGAGATTGAGCGCTGCATTGGGCTCTGAGCCCATCGTGAGTCGGCTTGAGGTTCTCTCTCTCCTCTCCCTCTGCCCCCACCCCCCTCTAAATAAATAAATAAAATCTTTAAAAATTAAAAAAAAATAAAGTTTGGAGGCTGAATGGATATTTCTTTGAATGCAAAAGCTTGCTAAGAAAGTGTTACAAAGTAGTAGAACATGACTCAAGTTTGGTCTTCTTCCCTTGAAAATGAATCCTCACACCTGTATTATTGATCTCAGCCTGTCTTGACTCCTTCAGGATCTTACTCTTTTCCTTATGTCTTTCCATATTCCACAGTCTTTCATCTTCTTTCTACCAGCTCCTTCCTTCTGCTGCCCTACCTTGCAGGCAGAAGCTGCCAGGCTCTGAGGACCCCCTGACTGCCCATCTATTTCTTGCCTTCCATTGGGATAACTGGTCCGTGGTTGGCATCCCAGTCCTGCCCCAACACTCACCGATTCCCTGTGACCTGGCGTAAGTGCACTCCACCTTCTGCTGCCCAATACACGTGGACGTTTGTTGAGGCTCAGTCTTTGGTGCTCAGGCCTTTCCCATTCACTGTCCTTGAGGCTTTCATCCATCTTCTGGGTTGTACTTATCACTCCTCAGCAGAGGACCCCCAACTCTACATCTCAAGGTTAATTTCGTGGGATTACTAGGTCGGCATTTCCATCTGGCTCTTTGCCATCTTACTCCAGCCTCCATTATAGCTTGACTCGGAAACCTTTGTGCATCCCTCCCCATGCTAGACACAGCGCTACATGCTCTCTAGATGTGATTTCACTTACTTTTCATAAGAGTTTTACTGTATTTATTACTTAAGAAACTGGGGCTTGGGAGAATTAATCGACTTGCCTTTGAAGTCCAATCCGTCCAAATATAAGTACCCCCACCCCCATTCTTTGCGATCAACTCCTCTGCCACCTAATAGTCCACTTCCACAAATTCACTTAGCCCTTTATAATACGTAACAGATGCCCATTTGTTTCTAGGTGGCATCTGAGTCCCACTTTAACTCTGACCTTTATTGTCCCGTGGTTTGCAGATTTGCAATCTTCTCCCCATTCCCTTCTGTGTACCATTTCTAAAAACACAAGCCTTCATCCTTTGCCCTAACACAAGGCCTTCCTTTAACAGGGTTGTGAAGAGAATCAATTGGCATAATGCCTGGGAAAGTATGTACAATCAGTAAAGGTAAAATCTAATCACACTAGCTGGTGGAAAGCTAATGCCATTAATCAACGCTAAATGTTGAGTGTTTCCCAACTATAATGGAACAGCCGTGTGGAGTCCTCAGTGACCTTGACAACTTACCACCACCCTCTAAGATTTCTGTTTCCTCTTCTGTGAAGTAAGGAGGTCGGACCAGCTGATACCTGTGGTACCTTCTGATTTGAAAACTTGAAGATTCTACTTGTCCAGAATGCACTCTATCTGCCACCTCAAAGAATGATGGGTTTTTCTGATTTTAAAAAAACCATAAAGTCAGAGAAAGGCAGTATTAACAAGCTTTTAGAATTTCCCCCTTCTCTCTCCAGAGGAGGGGGTATTTCCTTGTTTATTCAAGGCTCTCAAAACATAAGTCGTGCTATGACAGAGTAACCTATGATGGCAAAGTTTTGACATTTAATCAGAGAAACTGAACAAATCACAGTGTGCCATGACATACTCATGAGTATTTTGTCCCTTGGAGTACAAAGGATCCTGTAGTCTCTAAGAGACTCATAGGAAACTATGTGGTTTCATTTATGGTTTATTTTGTACTTAAGTTTAAATGGCAAATAAGTTCTATGGACTGAATTCAGTCCCCCCCAAATTTCACATATTGATGGTCTAACCCCCAATGTGACTGTATTTGGAGACAGGATTCCAGGAGGTAATTGAGGTTAAATAAGGCCATGATATTGGGGTCCTAATCCTATAGGGTTGGTGGCCTTATAAGAAGAGGAGAAGATGGGGCACCTGGCTGGCTCAGTCTGTGGAGCATGTGACTCTTAATCTCGAGGTTGTGGGTTTGAGCCCCACACTGGGTATAGAGATTACTTAAAAATAAAATAAAATCTGGGGCGCCTGGGTGGCTCATTGGGTTAAGGGTTGGACTCTTGGTTTCGGCTCAGGTCATGATCTCAGCATTGTGAGGTCAAGCCCCACAATAGGCTCTGCATTTAGCAGGGAGTCTGCTTGCGATTCTCTCCCTCTCTCCCTGCCCCTCCCCCCTGCTGGCATGCTCTCTCTCTCTCTCTTTCTCTAAAATAAATAAATAGATCTTTAAAAAAAAGTTAAATAAAATCTTAAAAAAAAAACAAAAGAGGAAGAGAGAGATCTCCCCCCGCCCCCACGCACGTGAGGACACAGCAAGAAGGGGAGCATCCGCAAACCAGGAGGAGAGCTCCCAGTAGGAAAAGAATCAGCCAGCCCCTTGATTGTGACTTCCAGTTTCCAGGCAGTGAGAAAAAATTTCTGTTGTTCATAGCCACCCAGTCTGTGGTATTTTGTGAGGGCAGCCTGAGCAGGCTCAGACCTAAGTATTATCTATATTATGAGCCTGAGTTTTAAGCCCCGGAGCACGTGCCCCAATATATATTCACAGATCCGCTATTTTTACTATTTGTCCTTGGAAAAGGTCATGTCTTTGCTTACAGAGCCACAAATTTAAGAATTGTATTTTAAAATAATATTATTCACTCCGGTAAAAACTTTACTGGGCACTTTTTTTTTTTCTATAAACAGAAGATAGCTTCTTTCTCTGCTGACCAAAGAGATTTTAAATTTAAAGAACCAATATCAGGCCATCTTGCGTGTTTCAAAGGGATGCCACTCAAACCTACTGAATAGCTGTTAAATAATAGTTAAAGCCTACAATGGAAGGATTTCTATTGCATGGGAGCAGTACCAGAGGAGATGGGACTGTTATAGGATATGTTTTGACGGTGCAGGTCAGATGCTGTTCTATGGTTTTCCCCCCCTCCCCCCTTTCTGTCCTTCCCCACACATCCTTCATATCTGCAAACAAGCCTGTAAAAAAAGGTCTGTAGAAAAAAGTCTAACAATACCCCAAACACTATTAATACTTTTTTTAAGTAAGCTCTGCACCCAATGGGGGGCTAGAACTCACAACCCCGAGATCGAGAGTTGCATGCTTTCCCCACTGAGCCAGCCAGGCGCCCCTATTAATACTTGTCTTACATTTACTAACATCTCATGGGCCTCAATCCAAGGGATCAAATAATATCAGCTGAAGAGGGAACTTACATTTTCATCACATGTCTGCCTGGGTGTTGAAATGTTTGATGGTAGTAAGTCTTCTCTCTACAAAGCACATGCGAGTTTGCAAAATGCTTGCATATTCGTTAGCTTCATGACAAACCTCAAGAACTATCCGGAGCCACCATTCCCATGTTTCCAGGGGAAAACTAGGCTCAGGAAGTTAGATGATAGGGGAAGACACAGTTGCAGGAATTTTGAAGGCTCATCCAGTGTACTGGCCACGGGAACACAGTGGACGTGAAGTAATCCGAGCCTAGAGTAACTAACAGGAAGGGAGCACTAAAATAAATCTCACAAACGGAAAAAGTCAAATGTGCCTTCTGTTTCTGTGTTTGGTGCACTTAATTCCTGGGTTCTGTGACACAGACTAGTTATGAAGAAATTCCTCAAATGAAGAATAGGTCATTTAGAACTCACTAGCTCCGTAATAGCCTAGACCGGTGGCTTGCAAACTTTTTGGCCTGGGGACTTCTTGACACTCTTCAAATGATCTTAAAAACTATGGAGGACTCCAGAGAGCTTTTGTTTATGTGACTTTTAACTACTCATTTGTACTGCATTAGAAAATAACATTTAAAAATTTTAAATATCTTATCAATTTATTAAAAAATAAGAAAGAGATCACATGTGAAACGAAATGTGTCATTTTCATTACAATAGAACTATATTTTCCCAAACAAAACAAAGATTGGTGAGAAATCTGGCATTGTTGTATAATTTTAGAAATCTCTTTCACATCTGGCTTCAGACATCTGGCTGCATTCTCCTGCCCGGGTCTGTGTTCTAGCTGTGGCGACATCATACATGTAGCTCTGGAAAGTTCCACTGCAAGCCCATGAGAGAAAGAGAGTGAACAAGTCAAATGATGTATTCATGTGTTTATGAAAATCCTTTGATCTTGAAATCCATCTGGAAGGATTTCGAGGGTCACTGAGCCATACTTTGAGAACTATTGGACTGAACAACAGCAAACCCCTAATTTTAAGAACACATGTTTTTAAGGTACAGGCTTTTTTTTTTTTTTTTTAAAGATTTTATTTATTTATTTATTTGAGAGAGAGAGAATGAGAGACAGAGAGCATGAGAGGGAGGAGGGTCAGAGGGAGAAGCAGACTCCCTGCCGAGCAGGGAGCCCGATGCGGGACTCGATCCCGGGACTCCAGGATCATGACCTGAGCCGAAGGCAGTCGCTTAACCAACTGAGCCACCCAGGCGCCCTAAGGTACAGGCTTTTAAGCACATAATCTCTGAGATGAATATCCCTTCCTGTAGAATCAACTGGGTATTAGAGTTCTTGTTTTTCCCTTGACTTTAAAGATAATCCAGAGCCAGGAAATTCTAAACAAAGAACAAGGACTCCAGTCCATCTAGACTCAGCAAGGACCCCGGGTGAGGGCGGTTATTACCCCAGGGACTATCACTTTATGTGCAAACACCAAACAATTACAGGAGTGCACAAATGTAATTTTGGTCTCCTGACTTATGTAAATTCAAGCCTGCACACTTAATCTTTGTACTGTGAGTGCCAACAAATAAGATTCCCCTAGGATGTCAACAGATGTGGCGATTAGAGACTGTTCCAAACTCTTGGACTTTTGGGGCCCCAAAGAGAGGGGAGGCCCTCCATACAGCGGCCAATCAGAGGCAAAAGGGGCCTCTTTGTCTTGAACACCAATACCCTGTGGTTCTTCCACCCCAGATCTGTCTCAGATCTCCTGCCTTGGGACAGGACAAAGTCTGAGTGTTGGCTCCATGTTACTCCTCCAATGAGAAAGATATTCAGTGTTTTGCCACATACCACAATTAGGAAACACTCAAATGCAGCATTACTTAATAAAGCAATTTAGGGGGAGCCTGGGTGGCTCAGTCGGTTAAGCGTCTGCCTTCGGCTCAGGTCATGATGCCGGGGTCCTGGGATTGAGCCCCGCATCGGGGTCCCTGCTCATCGGGGAGTCTGCTTCTCCCTCTCCCTCTGTCTGCTACTCCCCCTGCTTGTGCTCTCTCTCTCTCAAATAAATAAACTCTTAAACATAAAGCAATTTAGAATGCGCTGTCTTGTTTCTATATATGCCATCAACTAAGCAAATGACAGGGGAATCACAATCCCTTAATTCATCATTCTTTGTGAAACAGTGTGACCCCCCACTCTCTTCGTCCCTCCCTCCCTTCTTTCTACCTTCGTTCTTACCTCAAATATTGATTACGTACCCATTATGAACGAGGCACTGTGATAAGCAGAACCTCATATTTTTCTGACTACCAATTCTGTGTATTTGTAATTATTAAATAATCTTTTTTCCTAAATAAGAGGAAGGCATGCCCATTATAGGATATTAAAATTATAGTAAAGAAGGCAAGGATAATTGCCCATAGTTAATCTCTAGGGGTAATTTTAATAAATTCTAGATTTTTCCCCTGTGGTTTCACCTAGTTGAGATTATATGTGGACACCATTTTATATCCTGATTTGTTTAACATTGGATCACGAGCAGCTTCAATGTTATTTAAAACTCATCATAAACCTAACTTGAATGCCTAAAGTTGATGATAAATATCTCAATGGAGAAATCTTATTTCCCATTTCAGATTTCCTTAGGACCAGTTCCTTCCTGGAGGTAGAACTACTTGCAGGGAAGGCTACATTTCACAGCTTCTGTTAACATATTGACAAATTCCTTTCCTTGGCAGTGTATCAAAATTACACCACCAGATGAGGGGGCTCATTTCATTGCACCCTCACCAGTATTGAGGGCAATGTTTATTTACACACTATCTTTGCTAATATGATTAGTAAAGAAAACAAATCCTATCTTTTTTTAAAAATTGCATATTGGGCTCATAGTAAAATAAAATCTTTGAAAGTGCTAGTAAAGGGGCACCTGGGTGGCTCAGGGGGTTGAGCATCTGATTTCTGCTCTGGCTGGTCCCGATTCTGATCTCGGGGTTGGGAATCAGCCCGATTCAGTGGGGGGCAGAGGGGGCGGTCTGCTTGTCCCTCTCCCTCTGCCCCTCCCCTGGCTCGTGCTCTCTCTGTCTCTCTCTCAGAGAAATAAATAAAATATTTAAAAACAGAAAGTGCAGGTAAAATTATAGAACACTTTAAAATTCCAAGATAAAAGTTGAATAAAGACACTTTTGCCCACTTTTCATTAATTCAATTAGTGAAAGGGAGGTAGACCCGGATCATCCCAAAAGTCACTGGATCAGAGTTTTGGTGGCCAACACTGAAACCAATTCTGATCACTTAATCAGAAGAGAAATGTCTTGGAAAGCCAGCAGGTAGCAAACCAAAACAGACAGGAAGGCTGGAACATCAGGTTCATCAAACAGGTAGGGTGGTTGGAATCAGAACATGTCACCCAGTCCACGTAGGACACCGCTTGGTATTGCCACTGGACATGTCTGTTACCTCTAGCACTGCTGCTTAGGAGCACAAACATCACTTCATAGATAATGACATTATTTCTAAAATGTCTCCTGTTTGAGTCAGACTCTGGATTCAAAGACCTGGATAGGAATCTCTGATGGGCTGAACTGAGGTCACATGATGGTGCCGGGGATACTAGGGGGTGGAGACTGAGTACTGGGCCATTTTGGCTTTTATGATCATTTGGATTCTAGGTAGCAAGACCTTGATCAATGACCACTATAAATATTTACGTAAAATTCTTTGTTTCATAATATTTTTTAGGAATCTG
This sequence comes from Neomonachus schauinslandi, assembly GCF_002201575.2. Taxonomy (NCBI): domain Eukaryota; kingdom Metazoa; phylum Chordata; class Mammalia; order Carnivora; family Phocidae; genus Neomonachus; species Neomonachus schauinslandi. The sequence continues at coordinate 76,942,930 of NC_058408.1, forward strand.
ATTAATCTTTTAATTACAACTGAATTTTTAGATTGTCTAGTGGGTCATGAGATTATCTAGTCCAGAACTGCAAACTCAAATGTCTATCCTATCTTCAAATGTCAGGGGCATGAAGCATACGGGGGTGGTGGGGACTGTGGAAAACTGAAGAGCATCATCCCAGGGTCAAGGGGACACCTCTGACTTGGCTTCAGCTGATGGTTGCTAGAACCCACCATGAACCAAAGGTTGCCAATTCTTTCAACTTCTCAGAACACACCAAGAGTCTGCGTTTTTGTGAAATTTCCTGATTTTAAAATTTGGAACTAAATTCAAAATGAGAAAAACAATGACACCATCGCTTTTCAAAAATCAGGGCTGCAGGCCGCCTCCAAGAGTCAAACCTCTTCATTTTCAAAACCAAAACAGGGAGATGAGGCCTAAGAAGGTGGGGCATGCCTGAGGCTCAGAAGCTCAGCTGGGGCCAGAGGCAGGGCTGGAAATTTGGTCTCCCCAGGAAAAGCAGATTAGGAAAAGCCAATGTTTCACTACATGTCTCTGCAATCACTTCTCCTGGAAATAACGTCCTCCCCAAATTCGGGAAAAGTAGAACAGTGTCTGTGTTTCTTCCAGCAGAAGCAGCGTTTGTAAAATGTTTATAAATTCATAGAATCTGCTGGGGCGACAGAAAGAAATACCGTGTAGTGACGTCAGATCAGAATTTAAATCTTAACTCGTACTACTTTCTAAGTGGGTAACCAGAGACAAATTACTTCTCCAGGTCGCAATCACGGGAAACGTGAGAGCACTTTTCATAAGGCTGTGGAGAGGATGAAATAAGATTTCACGCTGATCGTGCCGGACACAGTGCCAGGACCATACTAAAAAACGCGCCTCAGGATAATAACACGATACCCAGAAGGTAGCTGACTCGTCCGCGTTACCCGGAGGGTGGGGGGGAAGGAAGAGGACTAACGCGTTTCACGGTGGGGGTGAGTTATGGATGACCCTCCAGGCGAATTCCTAACACGAGGACTAAGTGGGGTTTCCACCCACGCGCCAGCCTTCCTCGGACTCCCGTGCGAGGGTCACGGCCACGTCCAGCTGCACGGGGCGCGCGTACACCGCAGCGTTCAAAGGGCACCCTCTCGGGGCCGCCTGGGTGAAGCCCATGGTGGCGCACAAGAGTCCCAGGGGTTCGGGCTGGGGAGGTGACGCGCAGCGTTTCGGAGGAGAAAGTGGCTGCGGGTGGTTTCCCTGGCGCCCTAGGCCCGCCGCGGGGACTCGCTGCCTGCCACCCGCGAGCTTTCTCTGCAGAATGCGGGAGCCGCCGCCGCGGAGGCAGGGGCGGAGGCAGGGGCGGAGGCGACGCCCAGGGCCCCGGGGCCGGGGAGGCCGGGACCAGCGCGGCGGCGGCGGGGCCGGCTGCAGGCTCGGGTCGGCCGGCCTGCGCGTGGTTCCACAGGGACCTGGCTCGGTGCGGCTTCTGGGCAGCCTGGCCGCCGAGGGGCGGCGGCGGCGGAGGAGAGCGGGGCGCGGCGGAGAAGCGGAGACGGCACGGCCAAGGCCGGCGAGCGGGCGCTCCTCACCGGGGCGGGGCGGGGCGGGGGTTCGGGGAGGGGGGGCACATCACCCGGCTGCAGGCCCTTCCAGCAAAAGCCACCGCGGCCCGGGCTGCAGCGGCCAGACGGATGCCAAGGCCACACGGCAGGCGCGGGGACAGCCGCCGTCCCACGCGGGCTCCGGACACCGGGGGCTGCTGGTGAGTGGACGCGCGCGTGCGTGAGTGTGAGCCCGCTCCGGCCCGGGGCGAGGGTGCACGCCGGCGGGGGCGGGGGGGGCAGGTGCCCGCGGGCCCCTTTTCCGCCCGCGGCGTCCGGTCCCGGGCTTTGCTCGGCGGGGAGAAAAGGCGCGCTGCCGGGGCTCACTTCCTTCCTGGCGGTCCTGCGAGCGGCCGCCTCCGCCGCGCTGCCGGGGCGCGGCCCCCGCCGGCCCCTAGGGGTTGCGTTCACCTTGATGGGGAAGGCAGGAAGCCGTGGCTGCCGGTGGCGGGGCGGGACTCCGGCGGCGACCTCTGCGAGTGTGCTTCTGATTCCCACTGGGGATGCAGCCTGGGGGAGGGTCCGGCGTCCCGAAGGACCGCCGCTCTGCTTCTGGGGCGCGCTGCACAAACGGACCCTCACCCCTGCAGGAGGAGAGGCGCGCCTTTCTAGATGGTGTTTGATTTTGTGCCTTCTCTCAGCGACTCTAAGACACGTCCCCTCACCTGGATCATTGAAGCCTTAACCAAAGCCTTTTAATGAAGTCCACAAAGGAAGTGGAATGTGGCTGAGACATAATTTTCCAAAACTCTCTGAAACAACCCTCGCTGCGGATCCAAGAGCCTAAGGTGCTCTAATTACTGAAAAGAAAAAAAAATTAAAGTTGTATAAGTAATAAGTTGTTTAGGAAACAGAACCTGATCGAGAGGATTGGAGAAGGTCTTGTGTTTGGTTGGCGTGGGGGGAGGGGTGGCTTTCTGGAAATCAGTGTTTGATGTAAGTACAACAGACATCTTTCAAAGTAAGCCCCAGCGAGCACCCTGCTTTGCAAACATCCTGCTAATCACTGAGAATGAAACGAAGTCCTGGGTTTTAGGGGTGTCCAAAATGATCGTGGCTATCTAGGGTGCGGATTTACGATCTCATGATTCAAGGCCCTGTCAAGGTCAATATGGCAGATTTGTTCCAGCAGTTAAATTACACCTGGATGTTTGATTTCCTGTTCCAAGATTGGGGGTCGGGGGTGAGGGGGAGGGGAAGAATTACTTTTTCTATGGTGGTTTTACACAGAGATTAAGCCACTGTGTTCTGTTTCTTTCCAGACCTCCTTTCGGTTGGCAGTCTTGTAGGCATTGTGTAGCTACCCTCTAAATATTTCTGTTTCTTTCTAATTCAGGTTAGTGCCTTTGAGAAAGACGCTCCTCTTGTTTCCCATTTTCTCCATTGCAGCATCTTCATTCAAAGACATGAAATGTTACTGGAATCTACCTAGAAAATGAACGGGCTGCTTGTTTTCTGTCCAAGCATATAGACAGCAAATAGTTTGCCCCTCAGGAATCTGTTTTTGCATATACTTCAGCTGTCATTTCTGTATGAGCTGGTTCTTGGAAATTTTAAGAAGAAATGTGCTTTCTTATACTCTTTCGTGAAATAAGCACCATTTAAATGATCAGGCAGAGAATCCTAGCCCTTTATTCATATTGCCAACTTCCGGGGGCCAGTTTCTTGCCTACTCTTGGGTCTTTTGGTAGGACCCATTACCGGTGAGAGGCTTGGAGGAAGAAATGGCAGAATCATGGCCCCAGGGTATCTTCCCCAGAGAGGTTTCTCCTGGAGAGGAGAAACGTCTCTGGGGTTGGCTCCTGAAAAGACAGATAAAAATAGTTAGGGAGTTGTTAGTAATAGCTACCTCTTTTTACTTTCGGCACATAGGACTTAACACAGCTTGGTTCATATTCCTCCTTTAAGGACCCTTCCCAAGCCTACTTACAGGTACAATCCCGGAAGTGAGGTTGCCTTTTACAGAGAAGAAAAGCCTGGTACTTCTTGCTCAAAATATGAGGGGGCAGGAGGAATGTGAGAGGTGCCCAGAAATCCCAGCTGCCTACCTGGAAGGATACATTTACCAGTTAGACTACATTTTAATCCCCTGGGTTTATGATTGTGTCCAAAGCTAGCATTTTTTTCTCAGCACTGTGAGGGATTTGTAAGTAACCTGGGTTGAAACTATGAGAAATGACTCATGGTCATCCTTGAGAATATGTGAGTGAGTTTTTGGTCCCTTAGGCTAATGGATTACAGCTGCTCAATAAATATTTGTTACATGAATAGCAATTCTAAAATGTTTATCTTCCCAATTTAACTCTATCACCTCTTCTAATATGGATGATTTTTAGCCATAACTTGGTATGAATTAGCAATCATTTCATCCAATTGAAGCCCAGTTGATACACTCAACTAAGACTGACTTCCTCAACCAAAGGAACTGTAAGAATCCCTCCAAAACAAACAAAAGCAAGCAAACAGCAATGTATTGGTACCTGTTGACTTGCTCATCCCAGCTATTTGAAATTGTGAATTGTCCAGTTGGACATGTGAGTGGCCATTCAGAAATCCTGAGTTGACATCAGAATGTTCAACTCAGGAATAATCTGGATGTGGCTACATCTGGATGTGGCTTTTGTCAGAAATGATTTGCATTTCTAAGCAAATCAGGTGAACTTCTGGTACATTCCTGTATCTCCTCATGTTAAGTAGAAGAGCCAATTAAACATCTGGCAAATTGCTAAGTCTTCAAAACCCATGTTGTTTGATTTTTTAAATTTTAAATTAAATCCATGTTATGTTTGTCCATTGATGTGATTGCCTTAGAGATATTAATTCAGACTGCTGGTTACTTAGTAACTTAGATTTATTAAAAGCAGCCCCTGGATATAAATACAAATAATTCGTATATTTTGATTTGCTCTGGTTAGCCTCTCAAGGTACTCTTGGAAATGGGTGCATTCTCTGATCTTGGATATTAAGGGTATTATACCTTTCTTTTTTTTTTTTTTAAATAGGGTGACTTTCCATCCCCAATCCTTAGAAGTTTACCCTGTGGTTCATGATCTAGTTTCAGAGTGAAAGATTAGAAAGCTGTCTGAAATTTACCTGGATATTAACATTAGAGTGCACATTAATAATGACATTTTCTCTTTGTTATCCTTCCCTTTATGTCTTTCAGTCAGGCTTGTTTCATTCTGAACAAAAGTCAGATGAGATCCTTCAACATTTAAAATTTTTTTCTATTGGGCTATGTTCAAAATAAATATGTAAAATAAAACATTGTTTATCACTGTGGTTTTGAAGTAACATCAACACTGCTGTTCTCTATGTAATGAAGCATGATCATTCTTTTTTTTTTAAGATTTTATTTATTTGACAGAGAGAGAGACTGCGAGAGAGGGAACACAGCAAGGGGAGTATGAGAGGGAGAAGCAGGCTTCCTGCTGAGCAGGGAGCCCTATGTGGGGTTCGATCCCGGGACTCGATCCCAAGACCCTGGGAACATGACCTGAGCCAAAGGCAGACGCTTAATGGCTGAGCCACCTAGGCGCCCCTAAGCATAACCATTCTTATTAAGGATTTATTTGGTAAGTAGGCATTGATCACTTGAACCTGAGTTAAAGGAATGTTCTTTCCATGTCTTATTAAGGCCCTCGAAAGCCAGGGTGTGGCATTTTGATTAGACGAGGTGGCCAATTCAAGGTCGGTTCATTGAAAGGAGTAAGTGACAAAAGCGTCCTTTTAGAAGAGTATTTGGCACCTGGCTATTTGGCACTTGAGTGGATTCGTAGAAGAAGGGAATTGGGGTAGAATCTAGTGGCAGATAATGATGGCCTGACGTAGCATCCCAATGACACCAAATGGACAAGGGAGAATGTCAGGCAGTCAGACCGATGTCATATGTGGATGAGGGTCAGTGCACCTGACCATGACCATGACCTCACTTGATCCCCCTCCAGTTGATCACAGCATCCTTTCCTGCTGAGCCCTGGTGTAACCTCAGAATCTTGCAAACACTGGCCAGATATTTATTAATAAATAAAGTACCAGGCACTGTACAAAACCTTAACACATGTCATCTCAAGGATGGTGGCATGGTTAGAAACATGGATTCTTTGCCATTGACGAGCTGTGTGTCCTTGGGCAAGTTACTAATTTCTCTGAGCCTTGGTTTCTTCATTTTTCAATTGAGATATTCATTTCTGTCTCATAAGGTTTGGAGCAGGGTTAAATGAATAAAGTAGGTGTAAATGAAAAGTGTTTAGAAGTTTCTGACATGACGTTAAGTGCTGTATGTGTTGTTATTATTAATTCATAAAACAACCTTATGCAATAGGTATCATTTTGAAGAGTAAAAAATTGAGTACAAAGAGGCTCAGGGTCATAGCTGGGAGTGAAAGGCAGACAATGATCCCAGGGCTTGCTTTCATAACGTGTATACAGGGCTGTCTGCTATCCTGCATGCGCGGTGCTCGGAATGCTACTTGGGGCAGGAAACGTGGGTGCGGGTCCCCTGGAGATTCAGGGCGCCAGTCATTTCCATTGTGGAATTGGCCATCTCCAATATAGAATGAATACCCAGTGTACAGAATTTTTGCTAGTTTTCCTAGATGTTTTGGTCTTTGGGGAATCGTGATTTTTCATGAAGTTCTTTATTTTATTTTATTTTTTTTAAAAGATTTTATTTATATATTTATTTATTTGACAGAGAGAGACATAGCGAGAGAGGGAACACAAGGGGGAGTGGGAGAGGGAGAAGCAGGCTTCCCGCCTAGCAGGAAGCCCAATGCGGGGATCGATCCCAGGACCCTGGGATCATGACCTGAGCCGAAGGCAGATGCTTAACAACTGAGCCACCCAGGTGCCCCTTTTCATGAAGTTCTTTATTAAGAGGGGTTCCAGTGTGCGTTTTCACATGTGCTTGAAAAACAGGCTTTTTTTTGTTTCTGACGTGACATATGCAGGGAATATCCATTTGTTACATCTCCTTATACTCAGTGATTCTTTGCTGGAGGCAGAGAGGATACGTCTCCCTAATGAATGCATAACACTATAATGTATCCATTATATATTATTTATATAATGTAATACTGTGTATTTGTATAATATAGGGTATATAGGGTTTATACAGTGTATAGACTATATATGACGTGTATTATATACATCTCTATACATTATATAATAAATACTATATCATACATTATGTTAAGGAGACACAGTATATGTAAGGAGTCACTGGGTATGAGGAGAGATGTTACTAATGAGTATGTGTATATTGTATTATTGGGAAGATATCAGCATTCTGGAAAACACCATCCACCACCTATGCCCATCTCTACACCCCCAGAGTCTCATATGTCTTCCATTCCTGAGCCGCAGTGGAGTTATGATGACATTTCATAGCCATTGTTATTCACGGGGCATCTGGGTGGCTCAGTCGTTTAAGTGTCCAGCTCTTGATTTTGGCTCAGGTCATGATCTTGGGGTCATGGGATCGAGCCCCATGTCACGCTCCGTGCTCAGCCAGAGTCTGCTTGAGATTTTCTCTGTTCCTCCTCCCCGCTCTCTGGCTCTCTCTAAAATAAATAAATAAATCTTTAAAACAACAACCATGTGTATTCAGAATATTTTAGAGAGTAATGGCAAAATAATTTTAGCTATTTTTTGTCGTGTTGAGGTAATTATGTTTAATTTTAAGAGGCCACATTTTAATTATAGGTGGGAAGACTGCCAGAGCAACAAAGAGTAAAAAATCCGTAATTCCGCCAGAGCTTCTTTAGGATGGAATACATCATCACTGATTTCAATATTTTAGCATTACATTAGTTCTTGTAATTCTTTGTTCTTATAAATAGCTTCCAGAAATCTGTAACTGGTATTGCTTTTTTCTAAGGAGGCAAAAGCTTTCCTTGGTCTTGTAAAAAGTTAATGGGTACTATTTAGTTGAGGAAAATTTTTAAATCTCGTCTTTAAAAATACTGTCTGCATCCTTTGATTTAATTTTTCATATCAGTTATACATTTATTTAACCAAAGTTCAATTCCTTTTATTTTTTTTAAAGATTTTATTTATTTATTTGACAGAGAGAGATCACAAGCAAGCAGACAGGGAGGCAGAGGGAGAGGGAGAAGCAGGCTCCCTGCTGAGCAGGGAGCCCGATGCAGGGCTCCATCCCAGGACCCTGAGATCATGACCTGAGCCGAAGCCAGATGCTGAGCCACCCAGGCATCCCTAAAGTTCAATTATTTTTAAAGGAACTGTTTTTAGGGTTTTGTGAATTTAAACCTGATTTAAAGAAAAAAAGGTGGGGCGCCTGGGTGGCTCAGTCGTAAAGTGTCTGCCTTTGGCTCAGGTCATGATCCCAGGGTCCTGGGATGGAGCCCCACATCAGGCTCCCTGCTCGGCAGAAGCCTGCTTCTCCCTCTCCCACTCCCCCTGCTTGTGTTCCCTCTCTCGCTGTGTCTCTCTCTGTCAAATAAATAAAATCTTTAAAAAAATTTTAAAAATAAAAATAAATAAAGAAAAAAAGGTGGGACGGCCACGGGTCTCCACCTGTGGCCGTGGTGAGCCTGGAAGGTTTCTTACCTGGGATTGATCACTGGGAGCCTACTTGTGGGTTGGGAGGAGCCGGCTGGCAAGCACTTTTTTTTCTCACCACACCTCCTGCCCTCGTGGGCCAAGCTAGCTCATCAGTCCCTCTTTCAGTAGCCTGGGGTTATTACCACCGCCCCTAAGATGCCAAGCAAGTCAGGAGGTTGAACGAGATGCCCCGTGGCCTTGTTCTCCCAGGGAGCGAAAGAGCACCAGAGACAAACGTTTTTCTAAATTAAAAAAACAAACAAAAAAACCCTTATTAGGGATGAAAGAATTTGAGTTCCGGTGGATTTGGTGTTTTGTTTTTTAAAACCTTTGCTATACTTTTGCTTAGTGGTATCATAGTAACTGAACCAGAGAATCAACTCAGGCTCATACAAGAGATAACTGTTCAGGGACCCATCAGGAATTATTCATTTTGATTGTTTGACTTGATGACCCTCTGGGTCATTTGGAAACAGGAGGCCGGTGATGACTCATTATTAACCCTTCCTGGCTCAGGGTGAACATTGCCTGTCTGCTTTCCTTTGCAGGTCCTCAGAAAGCAGCTGCAGTGTGGGTCCCTTATGAGTATAGCATTTCAGACGTCAATGGCTGGGGCAACAACCAGCTCTGCACCTTTTAGTTAAAGGCAGAAAGAAAACTAGAATCAGTAATCACATTTATGGTTACATTCAGCTCATCTAAGGACCGTGTGATTTTATTCACCCTGTTGCTAGAGCCATAGCTTTTAACACCAGAAATGTGCATTTCAACCGCGAAGAAGAGATGTAGAGAGGCCTTTATGTCTGTGGGTTCATGCTTCAATCTTCTGATAGGTTGACTCAGGTTCTTTTTCCAGTCTGTTTTGTCCTTGAAAGGCTGGTTTATGAACTGTTCCACAAGATAAGTTTTCTTTAATAGAAACAAATAGACAGGACGGGTGGAACAAAATTAGAAGAGAGAGGCCTGAAATCAGCTCTTTTTTGTAAAAATGAGTCAGAGAAACGGCTCACTGAATCAAGATAGTACTTTCAGCAGACAAAACAAAACAAAAAAGATGAAAATCACTTGGAATCAGTGGGTGCAGAACTTTGTTTTTCCAATTAATGGAAAAGCCATGAGATTAAAATACAGGTTTAAAGACATGTAGATGGCTATCAAATCCATGAGATTAAAATACAGCTTTAAAGACATGTAGATGGCTATCACATTCTTATCACATAAAAGTTATTTTTCTGTTGCCAAGTATAACGTTATTGAAAGACTTAGTTAAATAACTGGGGTGATGCGTCTTTAACTAGTCTCCAAAAACCAAAATGGCCTCCATCCCACTGACATAATTCAGTAAGTTTGGGTGGGGCCGGGAACCTTCATTTTAACAAGCTTTGCAGAGGATTCTGATGTGCAGATGGTCAATAAACCACACTTTGAGAGAAAAGAAGCCTAAAGAGCTAGATCTGATTTCTTATTCAGATTTGTATTTCTACTTTTAAGTAATAACGTATACAGTAAGGCCATCTTGGAGTTTTTATAACGGCAGTATATATTGTGTTTCATTTTCTTATTAATACCACTTTTTGGATGGAGGGAATCAGAAAACCACAGGGTTGGTGGGAATATTTAGACGGAACATCGCACATCCTGAATGGCAGATGTTGGGATGGAGCAAAGAGGGTTTGATCAAAGAGGGAAGTAGCGGGGAGACATACGGTGGGGAGCAATGGGATACAAAGTCTCTTCGTGCCCAAGAAAAGCGGTCAGGTCTCTGGCACTGAAGGGCCTCCAAGGAAGGGTATTTAGACCTCTGCTGGTAGGCACTAGGTTACCAGTGTGCCTTGTTGAGCCGGGGACTAACCTGATGCAAACAAGTGTTAGACCCACGCTCGGGACACACAGCATCTGGTCCAGAAACAGAGAATTAAGGAAGAGGCGGGCAAAGCCAACTGGTTTGTCACCAAAAGGCAGAAGGGAGCAAGGGGGAGCACTTGGGGCCTTGAATTCGGCAGAAGTGACAGTGAAGGGTTTATGCAGCGGATTTCTCTGTGTTTCTAAAGGCCTGTAGCCAGTTCCGTGCTCTTCCCGGCACTCAGCTCGGCCATGAGGCCAGGGCAGCTCCTCTGGGTTTAGAAAGCCCCTGAGTAAACTACTACAGCTACCCATTACCTTAAAAATATTGTGAAGGAAGAAGGGCACAATTAAGCTCTGTTTGGACTGGACGAACAGACTCAGAGAGTAATTTACCCAAATTCACATATCTGGAACCTGGCAGGGCCAGGATTAAAATCTGGAGCTACCTACTCAAAATTGATAGATGTCACAAAAGTATAATTTATCTGATTATGAAGTGATACCTCTTGGTAACAAACTGTACAGAAATGAATGAATTGAACGTGAAAGGCCTTCATGATCCCATCCTTGAGAGAGCAGCTGGGAAAAATTCAGTGTGTGTTGTTCAGACTTTTTTCTTGCAAATGCCAATATACATTAACTGCATATGTATAAGCATCACAAGGATGGAGTCATGCTTTATATGTTACTTTACAACTGGCTTCTTTTCCCACTTAATAATGCTAGAACTTGGACATCTTCCTGGTTCAGTGCGTGTAGGTGTGAGTCCTTTCTAATGGCTTCATCAACTAGAGATATTCTTTATTTTAAGTAACACCCTTTTGGTGGATATTTTTACTTCCTAAATTTTCATATTTTTAAACCATGCTGAGATGAGAGAGAGGGAGGGAGGTGTGTGTTTGTGTGTATGTGTGTGTTATATTATATGGCCTAAGGGGACATCTTAGAATTGGAATTGCTTGGTTAACAGGAACGCATATTATTTAAAAAATTGCTAATTTTTCTTCCAATCCTCATCAATGTTTAGTATGATCAATCGTGCAAATTTTATCAATCAAATAAAGGAAGATGTCTTGTTCCAATTTGTGGTTTCTTAATTATTAGAAAATGAAGCATTTTTCATATTACTTAGTTGTTTATATTTCTCTTGTGACTCATTCATTCCATTTGCCTGTTTTTATTCAACTCTATCTCTTATTTTTCTGCAAATGCTCCCTATGCTTTAGAAGCGATAGATGTTATAACTGTCACAAGGGATAGGAACTCTTTTCCTTTTGTTGTCCTTTTCCTTTCTGAGGGATTTTTAAGGTACTAATTGAGCATTAAAAACAATGCTTTAAAATAATGTCAGACTTTAAAAAAATTAAATCATGTCAGACTTCCAAAAAATTGCAAAAATAGTACATGGAATTTCTGTATACCTTTTCCCCGCCCCTTTCCCCAAATATTAACAGCTTACATAATCACAGTAGTTATCAAAATCAGGAAAGTAATACTGTCACATTGTTACTGTCTAATGCACAGGTCTTATTCACATTTCCCCAGCATCCTTCTGGTCCAGGATCCCCTGCAGGATCGTGCCTGGCATTTAGGTATCTTTTCTCCGAGTTCTCTTTTAATTTGAAACTGTGCCTCAGTCTTTCTCTGTCTTTCATCATCTTGACACTTTTTAAGAGCAATAGCCAGTTGTTTTATGGAAACTCTCTGCATGTGGGTGGGTCTAACATTTCTTCATGAGCATGTGTGTGTGTGTGTGTGTGTGTGCGCAGTGGCAGATTGGCTGTGGACTTCAGGGAGGCAGCAGACACAGGGGGGCTATTTCCCGATTTTGGCAGGGGTTGTGCAATTGAGTAGATGTTGGTACCGTTCACTCAGTTTCCTCTGTGCGAGTCAGAAGCACCACCATCTGCCATTCCAGCGTCAGCATTGACAGTATCTTTGCCTGCTTTTGTCCCAGACCTCAATATAACTTCCAAGGTCTATGTCTTTTCCTCAGAATCTCCCTCAATAACTATTTATCCTTCTTCAGTCATTTCACCACTCAGTCCAGATCTGGGGTACCTTATCCACAATTGCCTCCTATCCTGTGGGGGGCCAGTTCCTCTCCTCTATGATTTTATCCATTGCTGCTAGACTTTTTTTTCCCCCTTTCAGCTTTATTGAGGTGTAATTGGCAGAGACCAGTTTAATTTAATAAATATGTACTAAGTGCCTAGTTTGGCCAGATCACCTTATGGGGCAAAGTTGTGAGTTAAATAAGAAGCTAAGTGCAATCGAGGAGTTTCAGGGCCATTCCGCCTAGTGGTAAAAGGAAACTGTAGCCTTGTCTTACTCCTTACAAAAAACTAATTCCACACAGATCAAATGTATTTATTCAGAAATATCCAACCGTAAAAGTACTGGAAGAAAAGATTGGTGGACATATTTTAGGAAGTTTCTTTGGCATTAGTGGGTTTGAGGACCTTTAAAACCCAGATCCCGTAAAGAAGAGATGGAACCATTTAAGAGGCTGCAATGTAAACACTTTGTACAAAAACTAAACAACCTTCAACCAAAAATGCCACCTAAACTAAAAAATGTCAAAGGGAGGATGGAAATAGAAAATTTTACATTCTCAGACACCATACTAATCATTGTTCAGGCAAGAATCATCTTGGATGCTACAGTTAGTGGGCCGAGGTGTATTCGCAGATTCTCGAAGTAACTCCCTAAAGATACTTTGTAATTACGAAGGAAAAATTAGTATCTTTGCAGGGAAGAAGCCTGGCAGACATGATTTAAAACAAGAGATCAAAGTTGGCATCACCGATAATGGGGCAAAACACTGCCTCCCTTTGCACTGAGGAAGACACGCGGTTGTTTCTGAGGTATTGTTTTGCAAAAAAAAAAAGTGCATAACTGTCTCTGTTTCCTGTATTTTGTCTTTGTAGCAGTTCCCACACGTCTCTGCCTCACCCTGCCCCTAGCAGAATGTTCGTGTCGTAAGATCGGATATGATCTGTCTCTTTGGTCACCATTGTATCACTAGCTCCTAGCACAGACTGTCGTTAATAAATAATGTTGTACAAATAAATGAAGGGCTGGATTTCCTTGGAGCCAGCAATATTTGTAGGAAAGATGCATTTAGCCGTGGAACGTACTCAGTGAGAAATCACAGTTGGGTGTCCTGGTGGAAGGGTATGGAAGACATTTGAAGACACAGGGTGAACGCTCGGATGAAGCATCAGTCGAGTCATGAAAAACTGTGTCCTATGGAATAAAGGTATGTTAACGGGAAAGACAGAAAATTAATATTTGAGATGCAGGGTGAGGACAGGTGTGGGGGGACACCTCCACTTCCTGGAGGTCTAGGCAGGAGCTCCTGCTGCGGTAGGGAATATGCAGCTGGTCAAGGCCAGGCTTTTAGGAGGTTATTTGTAGCCATCTTAGGGCAGTTTTATCAAATGTGAGCCTCGGGTTTCCACGTGCATCAAGATCTGCTGGGGTGCTTGGTAAAAATAGAGATTTATGGGGCAGTCTTCTCAGAAAATCTGTCTTGGTGGCATCTGGAAATCTGTTTTCTTGTGACAGGCGCTCTCCTCCTCTACCAAGTCATTACGATGCAGGTGGCCTGGGAACCACAGTCAGAGGAAACTCCACGTAGAGGAGGGGGATGTCAGTGACAGGGCGGGAAATTAGGAAGCGGGTGAGTGGTGAGCATGCAGGCACAGAAGCCAGCCGGGCCCCTGCTAACCACTTTGGCAGCGTGAGGGGCTCATTAAGCATCTTTAAATGGACTGCCTGCCAGGCAAGA